>NC_088415.1:89229884-89517384 GCF_034236695.1 Oncorhynchus nerka
TGTATGGAAAATAGATGTTTATGGACGATGCACCATGTTACCTTGTTGACAAAATGAGCGAGCGACACAGATTACTACTGTTCCGAGTTGAAATGGAGCTCCTACCCAGCGCCCCGGAGTTCAGCGTAATCGAATAGGCACATCGTTTACTTTGGACATGCGCAATGGATAGGAAAGCGAGACAAACCAAAGCGTTGTCTTTAAATGATTTTTCGTCTGTATCCTCTATATGAGAGATTTCGAAATAATTCATCTTCCTTTTGCGTAATACTTTGATTTTTACAAACTATTATACAATGACTTATTACATCAAATGTTTCAACAAGACAATAAGTAATTTACTGCACAGAAACTAAGCATACCGTTGACAGTGGTCCCTAACAGGTCAGCATGGGTTGGCTCATTTGCATGCTTGGATCCAGTTTGTTTCGTGAATCGGAAATGTTTACATTTCATACTGTAAGCATATAATCATGGCTGACATAACGGGGACATCATTGTCGGATAATCTAACTAGCTATGGACTGTAGGTCTATGTTAACATTTGCTGGCTAGCTAGCTACCTGAAACTTCTGGTGATGACTGACAAGATGTTTTAACAAATGTAAAGTTAGTGGTTGCACATTCAGTGTTTACAGCCCTTAGCCGTGGTATATTGGCCATACAGTATATCCCAAACCCCAAAGGTGCATTATTGCTATTATAAACTGGTTATAACATAATTAGAGGATACCCCTGGTATATGATCTGTTATAAATTGGGTGGTTCGAGCCCTTAAGGCTGATTGGCTGAAATACGTGGTATATCAGACTGTATACCACGGGTATGACAAAACATTTGTTTTTACTGCTCTAATTACGTTGGTAACCAGTTTATAATAGCAATATGGCACCTCGGGGGTTTGTGGTATATGGCCAATATACCACAGCTAAGGGCTGTATCCAGGCAATCCGCGCTGCGTCGTGCTTAAGAACAGCCCTTAGCTGTGGTATATTGGCCATATACAACACACCCTCGGGCCTTATTGCTTAAATATTTCAGCCAATCAGCATTAAGGACTCGAACCACCCAGTTTGTGTGAGTTATAGCACATAAAACATTTTACTGCCACAGACAAATTTGTATTTTATTTCACCTTTATTTAACCAGGTAGGCTAGTTGAGAACAAGTTCTCATTTACAACTGCGACCTGGCCAAGATAAAGCATAGCAGTGTGAACAGACAACAACACAGAGTTACACATGGAGTAAACAATAAACAAGTCAATAACATAGTAGAAAAAAAGAAAGTCTATATACATTGTGTGCAAAAGGCATGAGGAGGTAGGCAATAAATAGGCCATAGGAGCGAATAATTACAATTTAGCAGAGTAACACTGGAGTGATAAATGATCAGATGAACATGTGCAGGTAGAGATACTGGTGTGCAAAAGAGCAGAAAAGTAAATAAAATAAAAACAGTATGGGGATGAGGTAGGTAAATTGGGTGGGCTATATACCGATGGGCAGCGATCGGTTAGCTGCTCAGATAGCAGATGTTTAAAGTTGGTGAGGGAGATAAAAGTCTCCAACTTCAGAAAGAATGAGTTAATGGATTTTGGTGTGAATTCAGGTATTACATTTATTGTCAAACGTCACTATTTTTTCTTAAGAGCGCACTCATATATAAATGTTCTTCTTTTATCAGGAATTTCCTTTTTTTTCTTTGTTAAAATAAAGAAAATTATATAGCTCCCCAGGCTAAAACCTGGAGGATGACCTCCATTCTGGCTCAAAGGATGCTGATGATGACCAGATAGATCATATGGGCTTGGAGCACATGTCCTTCCTGTTGTCCATGTATGGCATACTGCCCAATATCAATCCCGGGTCACGTGACATGGCCCTGAGCTCCAACTCGGATGTGAGCCTACACGTTGCATAGACCTGTGAGGTAAGATAAACATTGTTCAGAGGAACACATATACATTTACACTAATATAGATTCCATAAATGTTTAAGTTTTACCCCCTTGTCCCCATGTCTCTCTTCCAGATCTGCTGCATATTCTTTCAGAACATAAAGCCTTTGGGGACAGACTGACTGACAGATGCGGGTGGACTGAGTACCGATGTTGTCTAGGTGGCTTACCTGTTCCCTCCCTGCATCATAGCCCCTCCCTGCACCATAGCCCCTCCCTGCACCATAGCCCCAAAGCACCAAACCAACCTTCTCATTGTGTGCACCCAAAATATGTATAAGCATTTGGTCTGGACATAGGCCCTATTTGAATTCAGTAAAAATCCATCTGTGAAGTAATCACTGATTAGACGACACAAGGGCTCAACCACATGGCTTTCAGGAAAGATGCACTTCTAAATAATTTGAACAGGGCTCCGGTAAGCTACTGTATCAAATCTATTCTGATGAATTTTCACAAGTTGGTGTTTTAACACAGTTGAATCAGTTAATTATATCAACCATACGTTTTTGAATATTAAAGGGGCAATCTGTGATTGGTACTTCCATTTTGGACATTTAAAGTAATATACCCATTGATTCTTAAAGAATATAACTTATAAAAATGTCTCATGAGCTTAGGAACTGTCATATCCAATCAGCAACCAACATATCATTTTTTCCCCCATTTTTTTTTTGTAGACAATGTAATTGTAAACAAACATTTTATAGCCAAATTCTTTTTTAACCATATATGTAATATAATGAGTGGTCAGTCCTTGCATTAACGGCTCTGCTCATGAATTTGAGATTGGTTATATTTCTCCCATTCACCCCTCAACTGTTTACCAAAACAATGGCATGGTATCCGATTTGTTGTTTGAACTGGGTTTCTGTACAGCACTTTGCGATATCAGCTGATGTACGAAGGGCTATATAAATACATTTGATTTGATTTGATTTGAACTGCAGATTGCCAATTTAACGTTCCCCTCTCCAACTCACATGCGCGCTTCAAGGAAGTTCACCCACGAAAGCAATTACACACAAGACCTTTTTTTAAATTTTTTGTTTATTTTTAATTTGACCTTTATTTAACTAGGCAAGTCAGTTAATTAAGAACAAGGGGCTGAAGCAGACAAGAAGAAGGAACGTAGAGGAGGGGCAGGAAAGAGTTCTGCTGTTCCCTTTGCAACAGGAAGTCACTCAGAGGTGTCAGTAACCCATTTTACCACAAGGGGCCAGAGTTCAGTGGAAGATCATTACAAGAGCAACTTACAGTAATGAGTGCATACATTTTTTTCTTTCATTCATACTGTTCCCCTGAGGGAATCAAACCCACAACCCTGGAATTGCAAGTGCCATGCTCTGCAGTACCTCCAGGCTCTGATCAGGCCCTACACCCAAACAAGGGCACTGCGTTCATCCACCTCTGGCCTGCTCGCCTCCCTACCACTGAGGAAGTACAGTTCCCGCTCAGCCCAGTCAAAACTGTTCGCTGCTCTGGCCCCCCAATGGTGGAACAAACTCCCTCACGACGCCAGGACAGCGGAGTCAATCACCACCTTCCGGAGACACCTGAAACCCCACCTCTTTAAGGAATACCTAGGATAGGATAAAGTAATCCCTCTCACCCCCCCTCCCCCTGAAAAGATTTAGATGCACTACTGTTCCACTGGAGGTCATAAGGTGAATGCACCAATTTGTAAGTCGCTCTGGATAAGAGCGTCTGCTAAATGACTTAAATGTAAATGTTAAATGTCTACCAACTGAGCAACACAGGACTTTTATGACCTTTAACCTCAAACCTCAAGCCTATTACAGATGCTTTGACTGTTGACACGTTTTTTTTTTTTTTTTTCAGACCATACAGTATACACTTTCAAAAATAAAACTTGTCACAAAAAAAAAAAAAAAGCCCTGTAAAACTCAACCGGAATGACGCGTAACACACTGTAGGACCATCTGGTGATTATAATGGGAGCACACAACAATTAAATGCTACAGTGTGTGTTGAGAGAGGCATACAATGGAGAAAAACTCATGGTATACAAACTACAACCTTTTAGGCCTAATCTATACACAATTGATGAAGCATTGATGTACAGTAGTGCTTTAAAAAAAAAAAAAACTTTATTGTTTGGAGTTCATTTTAAAGTATGACCATGTTATGAATATATCTTGATGAGCCATGACAGGAAGTTCTCCACCACATGGACATTTTATTTTACTAGGCAAGTCAATGTTCAGGGGCAGAACAGGCAGTTAACCCACTGTTCCGAGGCTGCCATTGAAAATAAGAATTTGTTCTTGACTGACTTGCCTAGTAAAATAAAATGTCCATGTGGTGGAGAACTTCCTGTCATGGCTCGTCGAGATGTATTCCTAACATGGTCATACTTTAAAATGAACTCCAAACGATGAAGTTTTTATTTTATTGTTTTAAGCACTACTGTACATCAATGCTTCATCAATTCACTGGTACAGCACCTCCGTGTTCACACAGGTCATGTTTTTATACCATGGCCAATCGTCCTACAGTAACGGGTACTGTAGGCAGCACAAGGATACATACACATACACATACACATTTTAATACATGTTGTGTCATTTAGCAGATGCTCTTATCCAGAGTGACACACACACACACACACACACACACACACACACAGGTACTAGTGTTATTCATGACGCATGTAGTAGTAAGGCACAGTACTGTGTGTGTGGCTTGTAGATATCAGACGTCTCTGTTTAAGAAATGATGTGTTAGACGTTTAATGTAGTTTTATTTTTTATTTTTTTAACAGAAAAGCTGGACATGCAAAAACCAGTGAACACCGTCAGAGGGGTAACTGGACCCTCATTTTCCCGTTCGCTGGTTCTTACCGGGGAGGGGGGGATGTCGCTGTGGCCCAATTTTATTACAGAACCTTTCCCACACATTCTGTCTCAGCAAGTGCTTTGAGAGCTGTGTGGCCATGGTAACATTAGGGAGGTTACATAATATGCCATGGGGTTGAAGACTGGAATGTTCATCCCATATAGGCCAATGTTCCTTTCCACTGACATGATATGAACATCCAAAAACACAATATTTAGTAGAATGCATTGTTTTTCCTAGATATTTTCCCTAAAGTGGGGCCAGGCCCCCTCGAGAAACTTGCAGGAAAGCAGACACCAATGTTTACAATATATTGTTGACATTTCCTTTAGGAATTGGGATGCAATGGGCAACAGAGCGAGTAATATGAGATACGCAGTTTTGTTTCTGAACAAAAATGTTTGTCGTTGATTGTTGGAAAGCTACTGAACCCCATAATATGTGCTCTTTTTATACACTACTTATCATGTGACCAAGAGGGTCAGAGCAGCATTTTTATGTTATTTATTTAACCAGGCAAGTCAATTAAGAACAAAATGTTATTTACAATGACGGCCTACCCAGACGACGCTGGGCCAATTGTGTGCCACCCTATGGGACTCCCAATCACAGCTAGTTGTGATACAGCCTGGATTCAAACCAGGGTGTCTGTAGTGATGCCTCAAGCACTGATATGCAGTGCTTTAGACTGCTGTGCCACTCGGGAGCAACCAAGTCTGGCATTGAAACCCCATTATTAAGTAGCTACCTAATCTGGCCAAATAAAAAAGTGATCTTTGGTTAGCTTTGGGTTAGCTTTGGGTTTAAAAGTTAGCTTTGGGTTTAAAAAGGGTTTTCCTACTATTCCTGGAGTGCAGAGTTCCCAACCCGTCCTTGAGGGCCACAGTCACATCGTTTAACTTTGCTTTAAAGACCCCCTGTAGAGACTAGTAAAAAAAAAAACACGTTCAACTGTTCTGCTTGCGGCTATGGAAACCTGACCTGTTCACCGGACGTGCTACTGTACCTCGTCCCGGACTTGCTGTTTTTCGACTCTCTCTCTCTCTCACACTCTCTCTCACACTCTCTCTCTCTCTCTCTACCGGACCTGTTGTCTCGAACTCTGAATGCTCGGCTATGAAAAGCCAACTGACATTTACTCCTGAGGTGCTGACCTGTTGCACCCTCGACAATCACAGTGATTATTATTATCTGACCCTGTCGGTCATTTATGAACGTTTGAACATCTTGGCCATGTACTACAACAGGTAAACTACACACAGGTAAACACACACACACACACACACACACACACACACACACACACACACACACACACACACACTCTCTCTCTCTCTCGCTCTCTCTCTCTCTCACACACACACACACACACAAATAGCTCTTTAGAGTTCATGTTAATCGTTTGCAAAATCTCTCTACTCCTCAATGGTAGCCTCTGTCTACCTCAACAGTCTCCCACACACTAGCTCACTGTAAGAAAGCTCTCTCCCTCTCCATCTCTCTCTCTCTCTCTTCCTCGCTCTCTTTTTCTTGCCCTCTCTTTCTCTCTTTCTGTAGCATCCAGAAAAAGAGCTTGGACCTCCACGCACGGCGCCACCTCAAAGGCGAGTCTTTCCCCTGACACCTCTGTCCGTACGCTACGCCGGACCACCAGCCACGTGCGCAATGCACCACCACTCTAGATCGTCCCCCGTATTAGGACCAAGGACACCCAAACGCTCCAAATCCTCTACCTTGGCAGGAAGGGCCCAGCAATCCTGACAAAGGCCTTTCTTTGAGCTGTTTTCAGTAGGCACCAAGCCAAAGAAAATTGACTGATGTAGGGAGGGACTACCCTGGATGTGTCCAATAAGAAACGCTTATTTTCCTTTTTCTGTTGCGTGGCCTAATGAACATGACCCTGGTCTTGTATGTAAATATGTAATGAATCTTATTAAACAAGCACATTTATTTTACGACACCACGTACTACTTGATACTACTTTTATTACACAGTATTAACCTATTCATTTTCTATTAAGTTTTTTTTTCCAGATTCGTTAAATCAAAGCAGGCGCCACTGAGTAACATGTGGCACCAGGTAGTTGCATAGGAGTACATCATTGGTAGTTACCAATTGCATCATTCCCCATGGGCGGCAGGGTAGCCTAGTGGTTAGAGCGTTGGACTAGTAACCGGAAGGTTGCAAACCCCCGAACTGACAAGGTACAAATCTGTCGTTCTGCCCCTGAACAGGCAGTTAACCCACTGTTCCTAGGCAGTCATTGAAAATAAGAAATTGTTCTTAACTGACTTGCCTAATAAAATAAAATAAAAAAAATGTTTTACCCTGTCTTTGTCTTCAGTGGTATGGTTGTGCACGGAGAAGTGCCTATAATCTAATTTTGCACCCCCCCCCAAAAAATTCAAACTGCCTGCCCGGCGTGAAAAATTCTATGACAAAACAGTGACATACGCTCTGAATGACCTAAAAGGATCAATCTCATATTGGTCTTTCGCAGTCAGACAAACCCAAGCTGTACTGTGCAAGTAGTCTAATAGTAGGCCTACTATTGAAACAGAAAAACAAGACAACCGAGTCAAAGAAATCCTGTTTTCGCTTTCAAAAGTGAACGTTTTTTAATAAATAAACAAAAAACTTAACTGGATGTTCAAAGTCTACAATGCTCAAACCACATCAGGAGACCACTTCTGAGGTCTGAGAAAAATCTAAGAAATGTAGATTTTTTTTGCCTGTAGTTACCCTTTAATTAAACTGGTCCAGCACTTAGCACTGTTTGGTTAGTGTAACATTTAATTGAGAAGGTTTTTACGAAAGCCTTTCCATCTACCAGTAGAAGGTTAGGCCAGTCATTAGCATCGCTATATTTTTCCTGTTGTTTGAAACCTGGACGTTTTATCAAATCAAATCAAAGTTTATTTGTCATGTGCTCCGAATACAACGGGTGTAGGTAGACCTTACAGTGAAATGCTGAATACAACAGGTGTAGGTAGACCTTACAGTGAAATGCTGAATACAACAGGTGTAGGTAGACCTTACAGTGAAATGCTTACTTACAGGCCCTAACCAACAGTGCAATTTTTAAGTAAAAATAGGTATTAGGTGAACAATAGGTAAGTAAAGAAATAAAAACAGTAAAAAGACAGTGAAAATAACAGTAGCGAGGCTATATACAGTAGAGAGGCTATATACAGTAGTGAGGCTATATACAGTAGTGAGGCTATATACAGTAGAGAGGCTATATACAGTAGTGAGGCTATATACAGTAGTGAGGCTATATACAGTAGAGAGGTTATATACAGTAGAGAGGCTATATACAGTAGTGAGGCTATATACAGTAGAGAGGCTATATACAGTAGAGAGGCTATATACAGTAGAGGGGCTATATACAGTAGAGGGGCTATATACAGTAGAGGGGCTATATACAGTAGAGAGGCTACATACAGACACCGGTTAGTCAGGCTAATTGAGGTAGTATGTACATGTAGGTATGGTTAAAGTGACTATGCATATATGATAAACAGTTCATAATATGATGTCTTACTAGCTTCAAAGTAGCCTTTTGACAAAATACTGCCATAGAAACGTGGAGGCAATTATTTTCTATTTTTTTTTCAAATGAACTCTTTCATTGCCACCAGCCAAAGCCAGTATCCTAGTCATAATAGCAACCCATGATAGTTGTTGCATCTTTAGGTTGCATCTAAATTCCTAATGGATATTTCCATCTCTGTCCATGGGAAACCATTCGCATGTGTAGCGCACATGTTAGAAAATGTGTTTTCCCTCAAATTTGATCAACGTTTTAAGCTCAACATTCTGATATGTTACATCAGCCTCATTGATTGATATGGCGTATAGCCTAACTCTACAACACTACTTTGATTTACGCATCGCGGGGATTAAAAGAAGTGAGTATATCCAATGCCCATCAAAAGAGTGGCTATAAGGTGTATAACTGTGTATACCTTCCACCACACCATTGCTTACAGTTACAAGAGAGATGAGCAGTACCTTTGACATTATAAACAGAATTTAAAATATTAGAAAATGCATAACTTTTTTTTATAACTGCCCTGTGCGTGCGTACTTTTCTCTGAAATCTGTAAGCCTCTACCTGAAGAGAGCGACTTTATCAGGTACTGTGGTAGTCCTAGTGCAGTAGTTTATCAGGTACTGTGGTAGTCCTAGTGTAGAAGTTTACCAGGTACTGTGGTAGTACTAGTGTAGTAGTTTATCAGGTACTGTGGTAGTCCTAGTGTAGAAGTTTACCAGGTACTGTGGTAGTACTAGTGTAGTAGTTTATCAGGTACTGTGGTAGTCCTGGTGTAGTAGTTTACCAGTTACTGTGGTAGTCCTAGTGTAGTAGTTTACCAAGTACTGTGGTAGTCCTAATGTAGTAGTTTACCAAGTACTGTGGTAGTTCTAGTGTAGTAGTTTACCAAGGTCTGTGGTAGTACTAGTGTAGTAGTTTACCAAGTACTGTGGTAGTCCTAGTGTAGTAGTTTACCAAGGTTGTACCAAGGTCTGTGGTAGGTCTGTGGTAGTGTAGTAGTTTACTAGTGTAGTAGTTTACCAAGTACTGTGGTAGTCCTAGTGTAGTAGTTTACCAAGGTCTGTGGTAGTACTAGTGTAGTAGTTTACCAAGGTCTGTGGTAGTACTAGTGTAGTAGTTTACCAAGGTCTGTGGTAGTCCTAGTGTAGTAGTTTACCAAGTACTGTGGTAGTCCTAGTGTAGTAGTTTATCAGGTACTTTGGTAGTACTAGTGTAGTAGTTTACCAAGGTCTGTGGTAGTACTAGTGTAGTAGTTTACCAAGGTCTGTGGTAGTCCTAGTGTAGTAGTTTACCAAGTACTGTGGTAGTCCTAGTATAGTAGTTTACCAAGTACTGTGGTACTTGGTACTGAATTGGTCCACTCACACTGACAGCGTCGTGAAGAAGGCACAGCAGCGCCTCTTCCATCTCAGGAGGCTGAAGAAATTTGGCTTGTCACCAAAAACACTCACAAACTTCTACAGATGCACAATCGAGAGCATCCTGGCGGGCTGTATCACCGCCTGGTACGGCAACTGCTCCGCCCTCAACCGTAAGGCTCTCCAGAGGGTAGTGAGGTCTGCACAACGCATCACCGGGGGCAAACTACCTGCCCTCCAGGACACCTACACCACCCGATGTTACAGGAAGGCCATAAAGATCATCAAGGACATCAACCACCCGAACCACTGCCTGTTCACCCCGCTATCATCCAGAAGGCGAGGTCAGTACAGGTGCATCAAAGCTGGGACCGAGAGACTGAAAAACAGCTTCTATCTCAAGGCCATCAGACTGTTAAACAGCCACCACTAACATTGAGTGGCTGCTGCCAACACACTGTCATTTTGACACTGACCCAACTCCAGCCACTTTAATAATGGGAATTGATGGGAAATGATGTAAATATATCACTAGCCACTTTAAACAATGCTACCTTATATAATGTTATTTACCCTACATTATTCATCTCATATGCATACGTATATACTGTACTCTACATCATCGACTGCATCCTTATGTAATACATGTATCACTAGCCACTTTAACTATGCCACTTTGTTTACTTTGTCTACATTACTCATCTCATATGTATATACTGTACTCGATACCATCTACTGTATGCTGCTCTGTACCATCACTCATTCATATATCCTTATGTACATATTCTTTATCCCCTTACACTGTGTATAAGACAGTAGTTTTGGAATTGTTAGTTAGATTACTTGTTGGTTATCACTGCATTGTCGGAACTAGAAGCACAAGCATTTCGCTACACTCGCATTAACATCTGCTAACCATGTGTATGTGACAAATAAAATTTGATTTGATTTGATTTAGTACTAGTAGTAGTTTATCAGGTACTGTGGTAGTCCTAGTGTAGTAGTTTACCAAGGTCTGTGGTAGTACTAGTGTAGTAGTTTACCAAGGTCTGTGGTAGTACTAGTGTAGTAGTTTACCAAGTACTGTGGTAGTCCTAGTGTAGTAGTTTACCAAGTACTGTGGTAGTACTAGTAGTAGTTTATCAGGTACTGTGGTAGTCCTAGTGTAGTAGTTTATCAAGTACTGTGGTAGTCCTAGTGTAGTAGTTTACCAAGGTCTGTGGTAGTACTAGTGTAGTAGTTTACCAAGTACTGTGGTAGTCCTAGTGTAGTAGTTTACCAAGTACTGTGGTAGTACTAGTAGTAGTTTATCAGGTACTGTGGTAGTCCTAGTGTAGTAGTTTACCAAGGTCTGTGGTAGTACTAGTAGTTTACCAGTTACTGTGATAGTACTAGTAGTCGTTTATCAGGTACTGTGGTAGTACTAGTAGTAGTAGTTTACCAGTTACTGTGATAGTACTAGTAGTAGTAGTAGTTTATCAGGTACTGTGGTAGTACTAGTAGTAGTATAGGGAGTTTTTCCTAGCCACCGTGCTTCTACACTTGCATTGCTTGCTGTTTGGGGTTTTAGGCTGGGTTTCTGTACAGCACTTTGAGATATCAGCTGATGTACGAAGGGCTATATAAATAAATTTGATTTGAGTAGTAGTAGTTTACCAGGTACTGTGGTAGTACTAATAGTAGTAGTAGTTTACCAGGTACTGTGGTAGTACTAGTAGTAGTAGTAGTTTACCAGTAACTGTGATAGTACTAGTAGTACTTTATCAGGTACTGTGGTAGTCCTAGTAGTAGTTTATCAGGTACTGTGGTAGTAGTAGTAGTAGTAGTAGTAGTAGTAGTAGTAGTTTATCAGGTACTGTGGTAGTACTAGTAATAGTAGCAGTACTTTACCAGGTACTGTGGTAGTACTAGTAGTGGTTTATCAGGTTCCGTGGTAGTACTAGTAGTACTTTATCAGGTACTGTGGTAGTACTAGTAGTGGTTTATCAGGTACTGTGGTAGTACTAGTAGTACTTTATCAGGTACTGTGGTAGTCCTAGTAGTAGTAGTTTACCAGTTACTGTGGTAGTACTAATAGTAGTAGTAGTAGTTTATCAGGTACTGTGGTAGTACTGTAGTAGTAGTAGTTTACCAGGTACTGTGGTATTACTAGTAGTAGTTTACCAGTAACTGTGATATTACTAGTAGTACTTTCAGGTACTGTGGTTGTACTAGTAGTGGTTTATCAGGTACTGTGGTAGTACTAGTAGTATTTTATCAGGTACTGTGGTAGTCCTAGTATTAGTATAGCAGGTACTGTGGTAGTACTAGTAGTAGTTTACCAGGTAATGTGGTAGTACTAGTAGTGGTAGAATTTACCAGTACCCAAAACCATTCTGTAGTTTTATAGTATACTGTTGGTATACCGATGGCAAACAACCAATAACACGGGGGACCAAATATTTCCCCCATAGTTTGCTGTGCTTCTTCTAACAGAGAGAAATGCTGACATTGCCAAAATGATTTGGAAACGATTCCAACACACTCTCTCATTAGAGCTAGTATCCAAGGGGATGCTGGTCGTGTTACATAATAATGTGGGGTTGAGAGACTGACTGTGGCTGGAACCCCCCCCATCCCATAAGTTTCTCTTTAACCACTGTTATTTAGCAGCAACAGCACAGCACGGGGAATGGTTGTCTGTCTGTGTGGATTCATGTAGAAATTCAAATCTTTGTTATTCAGCACAGGAAGATTCAGATAAGTTATTTGCATGTACAGTATATTAGGCTATGTTGAAGTTGTATGCGTGATGCTAACTGATGACAGGGTGAGAGTCAGAGCAGGACTCTTTGCTGATTCCGCGTATGACTTTGAATGTGAGTTTGCGTGACCTTGAAAACCAGGCCGGCATTGGCCACTGATCAGCTAAGGATCATTCTAGACTAGAATAACAGATCAATGAACCGGCCATGTCATCTTTTTCATTGTTTTACTTCTTTCTTTCTTTTTGTACCATTTTTATTTTTGTGTATGTCCATTTTGACCAGCCCACCCAACAAAAAAATGGTCCAGCCCATCTGGCATTTGCCAGAATTGCCAGATGGCCAATCCGCACCTGCAAACAACGCCCACCTGGCACGTTAGGCAGGCAAATGCTCAAAGTAGTTGATAGATTGCACGTAGTTTTTTGTTGTTGTTTTGTTTATTTTTCAGGGACCATAAATAACATGCAATTGCACCAGATATGGCTAGATAGCGCTTTTTTATTTTATTTTAATTTCTAGTCCCTTACTTTAGTGGGACTCGGCAGGTAGCCTAGTGGTTAGAGCATTGGGCCAGTAACCAGAATGTTGCTAGATCAAATCCCTGAGCTGACAAGGTAAGAATCTGTCCTTTTACCCCTGAACAAGGCAGTTAACCCACTGTTCCCATGCTGTCATTCAAATAAACATTTGTTATAACTTCACTGTAGTTGAATATATATATTAAAAAAAATGTTTAACCCAGGTTGGATGTGCTGTGTACTGAACATACCGTGGTTATTGTTTAAATACTGTACTAGGCTAACCCTAGTCTACACGACCTGTACCTCAGTTGACATAGTAAACACTGTGCTGTGAAGCAAATCCCACCTCTCAATCCCCCCGATTGGATTATCCCACCTTTGTTGTTAAAAATAAACACAGCACCAGTTCCGCTAGCATCCACTATCCTGAAAGGACCATCAACTAAATGGCAGGTATTTAATTGCCAGTACATCAACATTTATTTGAAATCACTGGCTTTCTTAGCTCTAAATTGTTTTCTAGGTTTGCAAAACTTGCTGTTGCAGATGGTTTTGTAGTCATGCTATATTGCGTCGTTAGTGTGGTTTGGGGTTTGGGCATCCCCGGCTGCATAGCATCAAGTGGTGTGCGGGAGCGGAGCATAAATAATCAGCTAAACGTCCAACCTGGCAACCTTCTTCAAGTCACTTCTGCCAGTGAGAGAGGAGTCGCTTCCATCAGCGGGTATGGTACTTGTGGAATTTTGATCCAACTGGACATCATACAAGCCATTTAGGATAATCGAAACGGCACTTTATATTTCTGAAAACGTTAGAGAAAAAAAATCATTTCCTGACCGTTTGCCTATGCATGATGAAGATTGGGTAAAGGAATCAAATTGCAAGTATTTAGACTTCCCGAAGTCAAACTAACAATTATAGCCTGTCATCGACTGGGAATTAAGCAGTGAAAATGGCAACATTTGCTTTTGAGGGAACTTCGCTCATGAACATGTTTGTACAAAACTGTTGGGTTGTTGGCACACAGCGAATAATTAGTCAACGCGGAGAGGAAGAATTCATTGAAGTCCGGACCGAGTTATCGGACAGGAGCGTTCTCTATTTGCACAGAACGGACCGCGATCTCGGAAGCCTTCTAAAGAGACTCATGGATGCTTTCCCAGAGGATAGAGCAACTCCTACACAGTCAGCGCTCCTAGATGGTAGGTAGCCCGTTATAAATACATGACCCATGATAAACAACTCACAGAATCAGAACTACATTATTCTATGTCCTATGTGGATGAAAAGTTGAAATGACCATTTCACGTGGAAATAAGCCTAAAATGTACAGGCCCACAATAATAATTCAAAGTACAGCCTACATTGATGGATACTGTCATGTGAAGGTGTACAACCCTAGTTTATATAAAAACACCAAGATGACATGTCGTTCTTACATGGACAAAATCTTGCAAAGACATATTACAAATGCATCATTGAAAGCCTATACAAATTGTAAACCTATAGTCTACAGTATAAATACAATATTTAAAATATATTGACTGTATTTATATTCTGAAATACATTAAAATACGACTTGTATTGAAATAGTTCCTGTCTATGGTTTTTCCCCACCAGGACTTGTGCGAATAAGAGACGCTGCAGAGGCCAATGATATTGAGATTCGATTGCAAGAGGTGGAAAAACTCCTCAGGAGGGTCGTTACCTTGCCAATGAAGGTAGAGTGGCCTATAGTTATTTACATCTAGCAATGCATATCGATATGCAGTTATGACTCTTCATAATAACCCTCTGGCTATTTCAACAGGCCACTAGTTGACGTGGTATTAAATAATACAGCGTGGACTCAAATGACAATTTATGCGTCTCCTTCAAGACGGTTGGAAAAGCATTTCCAGGTGAAGCTGGTTGAGAGAATGCCAAGAGTGCGCCAAGCTCATCAAGGCAAAGGGGTGGCTACTTTGAAGAATCTCAAATATATTTAGATTTATTTAGCACTTCTTTGGTTAGTACATGATTCCGTATGTGTTATTTCATAGTTTTGATGTCTTCACCATTATTCTACAATGTAGAAAATAGTACAAATACATGAGTAGGTGTGTCCACAATTTTGAGTGGTGCTGTATCTTATACTTATCCCTTCTGAGGTTGAATAATATTGCTTATGAAAGTCATTTATTTCTGAGCCTTGGATGGGTCACCCAATGTACTTGGGCTGTATTCCCTGAAAATGTTTCCCCTAGTCGGGGTGATTCCTTACATCCTCTCTCCTCGCCTTCTCAAAACTTCATTTACATTTACATTTAAGTCATTTAGCAGACGCTCTTATCCAGAGCGACTTACAAATTGGTGCGTTCACCTTATGACATCCAGTGGAACTTCAGAGAGAAGCGAGGTGAGCATTGGAGGAGATTTTCTCCTGGGTTATTTTCTTCCAACACTCTCCTCCTTTCCGTAGAGAAGGTGACGAGAAGAGAGGAAACAAGCAATCGAGGAAAATACTTTTGAGATTCACCCAAGGGTAGTTGTGTTCCACTCTCATCTTCAACCTTTTCGTCTACAGTATTCACGGTCAGAAGCAGTGCTCACGTTCTTTGAGCAATCTCCGCTGGACCTGATGATAAGAGAAAACAACATCAACAACATGGAGCCATACTACCAGAGTCCAGTAACAATATCAGGTCTGAATGTATCTAGCAATTTATTTAATGACCATGTTTTACTGTAAACAAGTGTCTGATTTATTGTTTAGCTACTTTCACAGTCCACATTCCAGTTTCTGGAGGGCAAACGAATGTGCTGCCTAATTAAAGCAACATCAAGTGCACTGAGCAAAAATATAAATGCAACATGCAACAATTTCAAAGATTTTACTGACTAAAAGAAATCTATGGATTTCACATGACTGTGCAGGGTTGCAGTCATAGGTGGGCCTTGGAGGGCATAGGCCCACCCAATTGGCAGCCAGGCCCAGCCAATCAGAATGAGTTTTTAACCACAAATAGGCTTTATTACAGACAGAAATACTCCTCAGCACCCCTCCCACACCTCCTCAGACGATCCCGCTGGTGAAGATGTGGAGGTCCTGAGCTGGCGTGGTTACACGTGGTCTGCGGCTGTGAAGCCGGTTGGACGTAAATTCTCTAAAACAACATTGGCTGTAGCTTATGTTAGAGAAATTAACATTAAATCATCTGGCAACAGTTCTGGTGGTCATTCCTGCAGTCAGAATTCCAATTGCACGCTCCCTCAAAACGTGAGACGTGACATTGTGTTGTGTGAAAAACGGTACATTTTAAAAGTGGCCTTTTATTGTCCCCAGCACAAGGTGCACCTGTGTAATGATCATGCTGTTTAATCAGCTTCTTGATATGTTACAAATGTCAGGTGGATGGATTATCTTGGCAAAGGAAAAATGCTCACTTAACAAGGATGTAAACAAATTTGTGCACAAGATTTGAGAGAAGTAAACTTTTTCTGCATATGGAACTTTTCAGGGGATTTTTTCTTTTTAGCTCATAAAACATGGAACCAACACTTTACATCTTGCATTTTATATCTTTGTTCAGTGTAGTTTAATTGACAACATACTATGGGGAGTTGCACTCTCGCAACTTCAGTTGAAAGATCTACAAACAAGCCTGACAAGGCCAATGAAATCCATGTCTATCTGGAAGCCCCGCCTTGCACAGGTGATACGTGTGAGGCTGAGATGAATATTCTTCAATTATTCCACTCTTCACCTAGGTGTGAATGATATACGCTTCTGAAAACAAACAACTGGAAAATGAGACTTTCTTATGTTGCGCCAAACTAAACTGTCCCATAGTGGTAGAGCGTACTCACCTCCTGGACATTGTGTGCTGAAGGTTGTACTTGTTCCTAATCACAAACAATGAGTTATTCTTCAATTTGATGGTGCAACGTGTAAGATGGCTAAGAAAACAACTGAAGCGGTTATGACTAAGCCGGGTTCGGGGTTGAGATCATGCCCCCAGGTCAAACAGTTATAGCATTTCTCTGAAAGATACTCACCATCTAGTTTGTCTTGGTTTGGAACACGCTCAGGTGCCACTCGCTTGAACCAGTCCGTGTGCGCAATGCCACGCACTGCGTACAAACTCTCTGGAAAGACGTGTAAGCATTCTTAAGAAAGCTTGGAATTACCGATTGCTACTTCCCTTTCCTGGATACAGGTACCTCGGCTGGGACCCGAAGAGCAGGATGCGGAGAGGGATTAGAGAAAATGTGTTGTCTGCCTGGGCGTGGGGTATGTTGTGGCTGCCTGCGCCCAACTTGGCTCCTGTGCACTCTGTCGTTGGTTACGGGAGGATACTCTAAGACAGAGGGTGGCCAGGTTCGGAGATTCTTGTAGCTCTCTCATTTAGGATACGTAGCATTAAGTCGCTTGGTTATTCTAAACGGACCGTGCTATTAGCTAGCATGCTTAAGGGAGTGAAGGTAACGGTGTTTGCGTGAACCTCCGATGAAGAAGCAGCCCCCAAGCACTTGGATGTGCTAATCCTCGGAGCGAGGGGACTTGGCACGGGTCTGAGTGACTCGTGCACCCCTCCGCAAAAACATTACTGTGACAACACCTGGGTCTTGTTCAGTAGACACAAAACAGAAGAGAACCTTTCGAAACGAAGGAGGTGCCACAGAAAATGCTACAACACCGACTTTAGTAGTTTGTTGCAAAGCGCTTCGCTGCAGTGTACCCTACTGAACATGACCCAGTATTGTACATTATCAGAATATTAACAAACATATTGTGCCTTTTTGCTTTACAGATATCATGAGGTGCAATGGATTTTGTCTGGCTAACACAGAGACCATTTTTTATGACTACAGTGCACCACAGGTCAGACACAGAGCCCTGTCAATGTCCACATGTACAGAGTCTGCAGGTTTTGGGTGAGTTTTCTTTCAACGTCCTTTCTTTCATCATTCAACTTACTAATTTTATTTCATACAGTGTGTAAATCACTCTGAAATGTTCCCTAGTGGACAGTCATGTTTATTGTACCTCATGCTACTATCCATTGTGATGACAGTCTTAGTTGTGGTTTAGAAAATTATGATACATATATTATGTTCTTTTTAAAGAGTTAGTTCACTTAAAATAAAGTTTACTCTTTTTTTTGACTGAATTCGTCCAGACAGTTGCCCTATGAGCAAAAGACATTGAAAATACACATTTTTTTTAGTTCACTTAAAATTGTCACGACTTCCTCCGAAGTTGGTCCCTCTCCTTGTTCGGGCGGCGTTCGGCGGTCAACTATCCACTTTTCATTTTCCATTTGTTTTGTCTTTGTCTTACACACCTGGTTTCAATTCCCCAATTACTTGTTCATTATTTAACCCTCTGTTCCCCCATGTTTGTTTGTGAGTAATTGTTTGTATGTAATACGGTCTGTTGTGTGGGCTCGCTTTATTGTATTGTATTTGTCTAGTTTGAGTAAATTACGTTTATTTACTCATCTGCTGTCCTGCGCCTGACTCCACTACACAAGCTACACACAGACCACATTACAAAAATAAAGTTCTCTTTTTTTAACTCAATTCGTTTAGACAGTTGCTCTATGAGCAAAAGACATTGAAAATACAAATTTATTTTGGTAGAAAAGGTCATCCTTTTTGGTTTTTAACGTCTTCAGCTCACTGGGTCATTATTTAGGTAATTACGTCCAGCATTTCCTGGTTAGCATTTTCAGAGCATGTAGCAATGCTAATGGGAATGGATGGACTCGGGTAGCGGTACACCCAAAAGCATGGGGGAAAGAGCATCCACTTTCCCTCGCTCCACATGTCTTTCCCCATGCTTATGTGTACACGGGGGGTCTATCCGTTTCCATTAACATTGTTTTGCTTCAAATATTCTAGTCTTGGGATGCTGGACATTGCTAAAAAAAAAAAAAAACTGTTGAAATAACTTTACAACTGTCAGTGTCACGGATCCCGCCGAAGATGGTGCCTGTGCAGGCGGCGGTCGTCATCGCCGGCCTACTAGCTGCCACCGATCCCCTTTTCTGTTTCCTTTAGTTGTGTCTGATTTGTTGCACCTGTTTCGTGTTTAGGTTTGGTTGTGGGCTATTTAAACCCAGTAGGCCCGCCGGGTTTTGTGCGGGCTTGTTTTTCTGTTTGTGGTGTTTGATTATTCTTGTGGTTTCATTTTTCCGATCAGTTTCGTCCTGTTTGGTTGGACTGGGACTTTACGTGCCCTTGTGTGTGTGGCGTGACCGTCTCTCTGGTTTTGATGGGATATTAAAGATCCACATCTTTTGATGTTACCCTGCTCTCTGCGCCTGACTCCTGCACTCACTACTTATTGAAGCCGTGACAGTCAGGCGGTTCATCCATAGTCGGAAAGAAACTAACTTCCCCTTTAATTAAAGGCAGATTGCACTGCATTTTTCATTATCATGATGATGTGGCAGGTGACACTTTGCTTCTTTAAAGTCCAATATCTTGAAAACTTGACTGCTGACATGCAAAACATTTCGGGACTGTATCAACAGTGGACGAATGAAGAAGGGGGAGAAGAAAAAAAACGCAATATCGTTTTTCAGTCTATTCTTCCCTTTTTGTCTTTAAAAATATATATATTTTCTGTTTCTTTGTCTCACATAGAACAAGTCACCAGCCATCAACATGCCTGCAACTTTCTTACACTACATTCTCCAATGCCTTGTCTTTGGAGTATTTTCATATTTTCCCATCGTTTTTCAGGTACGATACCCAATCTGGGTTTAAGGAGACCCTGGACATCGTTGAGACCGCATCAACGGATGGTAGTGCCGAAGACCAAGAAACATCTTTCCCTAATCTGACGTACTACCAACTACTGACCTACGAGACTGATATTCTGGAATGAACGACAGTGGCGGACATATTGTTTGAGTCTGTATGGTTCTCACTTGTTTACCTACACTTTCAGTGGTCCGGTCCAAATGATGTAGGTTACAGACAGGGTTGGGGAGTAACAGATTACAGTAGTCAGTTATGTGTAATCTCATTACCCCTCCAAAAAACTGTACCTGTAACAAGTTACGTTACCAGCAAAAATATTGTAATCGAATTAAAGATACTTTTGGAAAAACTAGATTACTTTTAAATTCAGAAATTATGTTTTGCAAAAAATACATTGAGACCTTTCTGTTTTCTCAATGACATTCAATTCAGCATAAAAAAAAACAAGGCTCAAGTTTAAGTTTGTTCCACTTGAGTGAGTTTTGACCACAAGACCACTATGACGACTCACCAATGTGTTTGACGAATCCTTTTTGTTGTTGGTGTCTTCTAATGCCTCTTAAGAGGAAAGTAACTGAAATCATTCAGATTACGTTAATGAGTTTGGGTAATCCAAAGGGTACGTTACTGATAACAATTTTGAACAGGTACAGTACTTTTGGCCATGTAGTGTAACAGATCACATTTAGAAAGTAACCTACCCAACCCCTGGTTTCAGACTGTTGCTGCTAGACTCACCTGGTCTGGTCTAAATGATGTAGGTTACAGACTGCTGCTGCTAGATTAAAATGGTTTCACATTTGTGCCACGATGATGAGTAAAAATACTCGTTCTCCAAACGTATTAACCAATATACTAACTCACCAATTTACTAACTCTTAACAAGATATTAACTGACTTGCCTAGTCTAAATAAATGTTGAATATAAAATAAATGAATACGAAATATATTGCATTGCAGTGAGAACTGGTGTCATTCCTTTCCAGGTTAAATCACTAGATGTGTTTTCCCAACATGCAGGAAAAAGGTTCGCTCAACTTATTCTAGGTTTCACATCCTGGAATCTGCTATGTTAAAGTTGTGTTGATAAATACTGGTTGGGGATGGGGAGATCAGAGGGATATAGCACAGGAAGGGAGTGGTGGGGCAATGTGGTGGTCTGCGGGCGGCAGCACTACCACCAGACCAGACCCCACCACATTTCCATGGATCTGTACCCCTATCGCATATCTTGTTGGAGCCCACATTGCCGTAGGATTAAAACTGACGCCATAATGCACAGTGAGAAAAGGGTACATAAATGCGAGTAAGTAAATTGTGTATCTCATGCCTGAATGGGGCCCACATTGGAATTGGTTCCCCAGTCTAGAATGTAAGCTGCACAACACTGCCGCCAACTGGCCAATAAGGATAAAAGCACATTCCAGATATGGTGCAGTTCTTTGGGTGCATCTCGATAGTGGCTTTCTCTCCTCGTCTCCTCTCCTTCATCTGCATTGATCTGGTGGTCTTGTTTTGATCTGTAACAAACTGGTGAAAAGACCATAGTGAAGCCTATACTAGATCTAGTCCAATCCAGTTGTTTACCTAGTCCAATCCAGTTCTTTACACCAGCTAGTCCAATCCAGTTCTTAATCTAGTCCAATCCAGTTCTTTACACCAGCTAGTCCAATCCAATTATTTACCTAGTCCAATCCAGTTCTTTACCTAGTCCAATCCAGTTCTTTACAATACCTAGTCCAATACAGTTCTGAAGTCAGTCCAATCCAGTTCTTTACGACAGCTAGTCACATCCAGTTCTTTATCTACTCCAATCCAGTTCTTTACGCCAGCTAGTCCAATCCAGTTCTTTACGCCAGCTTGTCCAATCCAATTCATTATGCCAGCTAGTCCAATCCAGTTCATTACGCCAGCTATTCCAATCCAGTTCTTTACGCCAGCTAGTCACAACCAGTTCTTTATCTACTCCAATCGAGTTCTTTACGCCAGCTAGTCCAATCCAGTTCTTTACGCCAGCTAGTCCAATCCAGTTCTTTACGCCAGCTAGTCCAATCCAGTTCATTACGCCAGCTAGTCCAATTCAGTTCTTTACGCCAGCCAGTCCAATCCAGTTCATTACGCCAGCTAGTCCAATCCAGTTTATTACGCCAGCTAGTCCAATCCAGTTCATTACGCCAGCTAGTCCAATCCAGTTCTTTACGCCAGCCAGTCCAATCCAATTCATTATGCCAGCTAGTCCAATCCAGTTCATTACGCCAGCTAGTCAATCCAGTTCTTTACGCCAGCTAGTCCAATCCAGTTCATTACGCCAGCTAGTCCAATCCAGTTCTTTATGCCAGCTAGTCCAATCCAGTTCATTACGCCAGCTAGTCCAATCCAGTTCATTACGCCAGCTAGTCCAATCCAGTTCTTTATGCCAGCTTGTCCAATCCAATTCATTATGCCAGCTAGTCCAATCCAGTTCATTACGCCAGCTAGTCCAATCCAGTTCTTTATGCCAGCTAGTCCAATCCAGTTCTTTATGCCAGCTAGTCCAATCCAGTTCATTACGCCAGCTAGTCCAATCCAGTTCTTTATGCCAGCTTGTCCAATTCAATTCATTATGCCAGCTAGTCCAATCCAGTTCTTTATGCCAGTCCAATCCAGTTCATTATGCCAGCTAGTCCAATCCAATTCATTACGCCAGCCAGTCCAATCCAGTTCTTTACGCCAGCTAGTCCCATCCAGTTCATTACACCAGCTTGTCCAATCCAATTCATTATGCCAGCCAGTCCAATCCAGTTCTTTACGCCAGCCAGTCCAATCCAGTTCATTATGCCAGCCAGTCCAATCCAGTTCTTTACGCCAGCTAGTCCCATCCAGTTCATTACACCAGCTTGTCCAATCCAATTCATTATGCCAGCCAGTCCAATCCAGTTCTTTACGCCAGCCAGTCCAATCCAGTTCATTATGCCAGCCAGTCCAATCCAGTTATTTATTACCAGTCCAATAGAGTTATTTTACACCAGTGTAAATGAAGAAAAGTAGACAAGTAGAGAAAGCCATTTTAGACTATTCAAATCAAATGTCATTTGTATTTGTCACATACACCATTAGCAGAAAGTGTAAAAGGTGCAATGAAATGCTTGTATGCTAGCTCACTCAACATTGCAGTACAATAATCAATATCCAAATGAGATAGAGCCTGTGTATTTTCATCTTGCATCCGTTGGTTCCCTGATCATTTTGCAATTGAGTTAATATCATACCATCTAATTCCTTTATTAGATTAACAGTGCAGTATTTTGGTTTAAGCGTTGTTATGAAAAGAGTTACCTAATGTCTCGACCGTCAATGATGGAAAAGGTAAACAAGGAACTGGGGCGGCAGGGTAGCCTAGTGGTTAGAGTGTAGAGGTGGTAGGTAGCCTAGTGGTTAGAGTGTTGGACTAGTAACCGAAAGGTTGCAAGTTCAAGCCCCCGAGCTGACAAGGTACAAATCTGTCGTTCTGCTCCTGAACAGGCAGTTAACCCACTGTTCCTAGGCCATCATTGAAAATAAGAATTTGTTCTTAACTGACTTGCCTTGACTTAGTTAAATAAAGGTTAAAAGAAAAAATGCATTTATTGACCTTTTTTTCTTTTTTTAAACATGAATGTAAATGTTAAATAATCCACACAAAAAATAAAGAGTGTAATGTAATGGCTTGAAGTTACTTCTGTATGTTCCCGGCGTGAAATGAAGCTGTCAAGGGCGTCAAGTCTTAGACTCATCACCTATATGAAGCTGTAGTTAAATCATTAACTATTGAGGTAAATCACTAATATGAGTCTCAATTGACTTTAAAATCCTAGAGGAAAACCTGGTTTCGTCTGCTTTCTACCAGACGACAATTATCTGTAAGGTACAACACCCCCTTTGGCCTCCTTTCCTTCCAGTTCTCTGCTGCTAATGACTGGAATGAATTGCAAAAATCGCTGAAGCTGGAGACTTATATTTCCCTCACTAACTTTAAACATCAGCTATCTGAGCAGCTAACCTATCGCTGCAGCTGTACATAGCCCATCAGTAAATAGCCCATCCAATCAACCTACCCCATCCCCATATTGTTTCTATTTACTTTTATGCCCTTTTGCACACCAGTATTTCTACTTGCACATCATCATCTGCACATCTATCACTCCGGTGTTAATTTGCTAAACAAACCAGCTTTAGACTATGAGCTGCAGAGGGGTGTGTCTGTGTTTGACCTGTGTCTGTCTTCAATTTGCAGCGGGTAGAGACAAGTTTGATATCAGTCAGAATTCTCGTCAACGTATTTATATTTTTTCAATTTTGTCGCCCCGACTTGTTAGATATTATGCACATTGATAGATTGATAGCAAACGTCCTTACCATTTCATTTATCATGGTAGCAGGCTAACAGGAGGCAGCAGCAGACCGAAAAAATAGAAGTGAAAGTGATCGGGTGAAATTATGAAGCGAGTGGACAGAGAAATACAGCTTCACTCTATCCAATCAGAGTAGCAGGATCCAAGTACAACCCACCCTTCTCTTGATAGACAGGCAAACTAGCCAGTTGAGTTATTTAGAACATGTAGCACCTCTTTTGACTCATTAACATGAAAAAGATCCATCCTGACACCCGAAAATGAATTTGTTTAATTTCCAGAAATTCGCCCATTGTCACGCCCTGGCCATAGAGAGGCTTTTATTCTTTATTTTGGGTAGGCCAGGGTGTGACTAGGATGGGCATTCTAGTTTCTTTATTTCTATGTTTTCTGTTTCTATGTTTTGGCCAGGTATGGTTCTCAATCAGGGACAGCTGTCTATCGTTGTCTCTGATTGGGAATCATACATATAACCTCACATGGTCTCTCCTATCATTGCTATGCAGACGACACACAATTAATCTTCTCCTTTCCCCCTTCTGATGACCAGGTGGCGAATCGCATCTCTGCATGTCTGGCAGACATATCAGTGTGGATGACGGATCACCACCTCAAGCTGAACCTCGGCAAGACGGAGCTGCTCTTCCTCCCGGGGAAGGACTGCCCATTCCATGATCTCGCCATCACGGTTGACAACTCCATTGTGTCCTCCTCCCAGAGCGCTAAGAACCTTGGCGTGATCCTGGACAACACCCTGTCGTTCTCAACTAACATCAAGGCGGTGGCCCGTTCTTGTAGGTTCATGCTCTACAACATCCGCAGAGTACGACCCTGCCTCACACAGGAAGCAGCGCAGGTCCTAATCCAGGCACTTGTCATCTCCCGTCTGGATTACTGCAACTCGCTGTTGGCTGGGCTCCCTGCCTGTGCCATTAAACCCTACAACTCATCCAGAACGCCGCAGCCCGTCTGGTGTTCAACCTTCCCAAGTTCTCTCACGTCACCCCGCTCCTCCGCTCTCTCCACTGGCTTCCAGTTGAAGCTCGCATCCGCTACAAGACCATGGTGCTTGCCTACGGAGCTGTGAGGGGAACGGCACCTCAGTACCTCCAGGCTCTGATCAGGCCCTACACCCAAACAAGGGCACTGCGTTCATCCACCTCTGGCCTGCTCGCCTCCCTACCACTGAGGAAGTACAGTTCCTGCGCAGCCCAGTCAAAACTGTTCGCTGCTCTGGCCCCCCAATGGTGGAACAAACTCCCTCACGACGCCAGGACAGCGGAGTCAATCACCACCTTCCGGAGACACCTGAAACCCCACCTCTTTCAGGAATACCTAGGATAGGATAAAGTAATCCTTCTCACCCCCCTTAAAATATTTAGATGCACTATTGTAAAGTGGCTGTTCCACTGGATGTCTTAAGGTGAACGCACCAATTTGTAAGTCGCTCTGGATAAGAGCGTCTGCTAAATGACTTAAATGTAAATGTATACATAGGCAGCATTTTTTCCTTTGTATTTTGTGGGTAGTTATCTTGGTTAGTGGCACTATAGGCTTAGGAAGCGTCACGGTCGGTTTTTGTTGGCAGCATTGACATAAATAAAGGAAAATGTACGCGCACCATGCTGCACCTTGATCCGGACATTTCCAAGACGACGG
The DNA here is from genome assembly GCF_034236695.1 of Oncorhynchus nerka. Classification (NCBI taxonomy): domain Eukaryota; kingdom Metazoa; phylum Chordata; class Actinopteri; order Salmoniformes; family Salmonidae; genus Oncorhynchus; species Oncorhynchus nerka. The sequence continues at coordinate 89,255,667 of NC_088415.1, forward strand.
CCGCGACACACATATTTGTTACAATACTCGTTTTGTCCGACTACTCGGTACACCTCTAGTAAATATCTCCTGCTCCGTGTTAGCTGATCTTCGACTTGTTTTCAAATATGTCCTGCTTCCTGGTAACTGAATTTAGGCTCTTTTTCAATTGTCTAACAAGTATATCCTCTCCTCACCACTTCTCATTGCATTGATCGGAAATAACTTTCGGATAAAAGTCCATGAGGATCTTCCAGCATATTGTTTTCCCCTGTCAAGTCTTTCCCAAATCAATACAGGTGGAAGGGAATGAGGGGACAGATTTTTAAATCAACTGAGGCAAACCTTTGTTCACTCACCTGGCCGCGTGCAGGCTCTAACCTGAAGAAATGTTTACTGAGATAGATACTTGCTGGTTTTCAAGTCATAATAGTATCCTAAAGCATTTGCATTATGTATTGTGTAGAGATGTTTGTATTGCCTGTTTTTAATGTCACTTTTAGGCATTTGTAAAGCTGCTGTCTTGGCAAGATCTCCATTGAAAGAGTATTCCTCTCAAGGGACTTCCTGATTTAAATAAATACTATTATTTTTTTTTACCACAGGTTTACTAAGTTCTGTATTTCTTATAGGTCCATGAACTGTATTTTCAATATAATGAAAAAAAAAAAAAAAAAAAACTTTAAAGTACTACTTAAGTAGTTTTTTTGGGAGCGATCTGTACTCTACTTTTTATTTTTGACCATTTTTACTTTCACTTCACTACATTCCTAAACAAAATAATATACTTTTTACTCCATACATTTTCCCTGACACCCAAAAGTCCTTACATTTTGGAAGCTTAGCAGAACATCCCTGGTCATCTTTACTGACTCTGATCTGGGGACTCACTAAACAAACGTACTTCATTTGTAAATTGGAATGCGGCCCTGGCTATCAATACATGAGAAAATATATATATAATTGTGCCTTCTGGTTTGCGTAACTTTTATTTTAAGTTATTTATACTTTTGATACTTAAGTATTTTAGCAATTACATTTACTTTTGATATATGTGTATATACAAAACCAAATACGGTTGTGGCAGAAGGCGTAGATGACCAGAGCGTTACCCAGCACGCCCATGATGCCAAACATGATGACTCCGAAGATGATTTAGAGCGCATGTCAAATGTATATATTTTTTCTGTAATTGCTATAAAATGTATACCACACAATCTAAATATTTATTGAAAAAGTATGTTTTTTAAATATATTTTGTTTCAATGATGGTTCTCAGAAAGCTATTTCAAATAAATTACAATGCCTACATTTCAATAAAGAGAATGTATCATTCTTTGTCTCACAGCTCCATGTCCAAAATGCAGCAGGGTGGCAAGGTTGTACAACAGTTTGTTTATGCTCCCACTTACTGTAGCCTACATCACATTACACGTTTTGGTGTGAAAGCCATCCATTGCATGGTAAACCAAGCCGGTTTATCATGCATGAGTGGACCCAACGATACACATGTTAACATCTACCATAGCCTAAAATTCCATTATTGCAGCTTTTGTCACCTCATACCCGATACACAGGCCTTATACACTCGCGTTCGATTCCCTCCGATAACTTTCTATTTTAAAAGGGTAATTTATCATAGAATACTAGAATGAACATCAACCTTCATTAATAAGATCTCTATGGCTTTTACTTTGAAAACCTCGGCCTTATTGCTTAAAGTTAATAGCAGCTGCATAGAAAACACAGATTTAGAGCCATGTCATACGCGTGAATTGGCGGATTGGTTGATCGGATAAATCATTGAGGGAAAATGATGGCGAATAAAAAGTTAATTGTCGTGTGCACAGGTAGGCTATTAAATAAGGTCAAAACACGTTTTTGATGGCACTGATTATAGTGTAATTTGAACTCGAATTTCTCATGTTGGTCCGGTTAATAGTTTAATGTTAAGGAGCATTGATAGTCTGTTTTAATGTGTCCACTTTGTGTCAGTTGCGTCCTTATACTCATGTTTCCTCTGTATGCCTCCAGTTTCTCTGACGGTTTAGTTTAGTATAGCTACGGTATCAGCCTTCATTGAAGAGCTCGATGACAGGTAAGTTATTTCTAGTCTTTCGAAAGACGTCGCTAGATTAATTACTTTGATACTCAAAGGCTACAGTACATTTTGCACTGTGAATGCCACAAAACAAAATCCACGGAATATCAAATACTCTTTCATTCGACACAACCTTAACTACTGCCATATTCTGTCCATGGTCCTTAACTATCAAGGTGACATACCAGTAGGCAAACTATTAAGGATTGTGAAAAGTTGCTAATAAAATACATTTCCATTGTATAGATTTACCAATGGTTGTTTTCTCTTACTAATTTGCAGGTTTAAACTCACAAAGCCTGATGAGGTATGGCTGATAGGAGTATGTATGTGATCTTATAAGAAAGGCCCTTAAAATGATTGTGTGAAGAAGCAATGTGTAAGTTAGGCCTACATCAAGAGAATGCAAGAGGGCAAATTTAAATACATGTTCATCACTCTAGTGTGGTGTCACGCAGACACACACACACACACACACACACACACAATCAGCTGAGTAATGCTAGGGCAAAAAACAAAATGTGTGGTCCCCAGGACCGAGTTCTGCCGGGAGTTTGGGAAACACTGGGCTAAAGCACAAACCGACTGGAACACCAACCTAGTGAAATGTTTATGTGTACCATCACGTATTGGTTTTCATAGTTAGTATGACCTTTTATTTAGTAACCCTGGGTAAATACTGGACAGAACCCAGCGCTGGGTAAATACTGGACAGAACACACACTGGGTTATTTAGTAACCCAGCGCTGGGTAAATACTGGACAGAACACACACGGGGTTATTTAGTAACCCAGCGCTGGGTAAATACTGGACAGAACACACACGGGATTATTTAGTAACCCAGCGCTGGGTAAATACTGGACAGAACACACACGGGGTTATTTAGTAACCCAGCGCTGGGTAAATACTGGACAGAACACACACAGGGTTATTTAGTAACCCAGCGCTGGGTAAATACTGGACAGAACACACACTGGGTTATTTAGTAACCCAGCGCTGGGTAAATACTGGACAGAACACACACTGGGTTATTTAGTAACCCAGCGCTGGGTAAATACTGGACAGAACACACACGGGTTTATTTAGTAACCCAGCGCTGGGTAAATACTGGACAGAACACACACGGGGTTATTTAGACCCAGCGCTGAGTAAATACTGGACAGAACACACACGGGGTAATTTAGTAACCCAGCGCTGGGTAAATACTGGACAGAACACACACTGGGTTATTTTGACCCAGCGCTGGGTAAATACTGGACAGAACACACACGGGGTTATTTTGTAACCCAGCGCTGGGTAAATACTGGACAGAACACACACTGGGTTATTTAGTAACCCAGCGCTGGGTAAATACTGGACAGAACACACACTGGGTTATTTAGTAACCCAGCGCTGGGTAAATACTGGACAGAACACACACGGGGTTATTTAGTAACCCAGCGCTGGGTAAATACTGGACAGAACACACACTGGGTTATTTAGTAACCCAGCGCTGGGTAAATACTGGACAGAACACACACGGGGTTATTTAGTAACCCAGCGCTGGGTAAATACTGGACAGAACACACACTGGGTTATTTAGTAACCCAGCGCTGGGTAAATACTGGACAGAACACACACTGGGTTATTTAGTAACCCAGCGCTGGGTAAATACTGGACAGAACACACACTGGGTTATTTTGACCTAGCTAGCTGGGTTGAGTGAATAGTATAATAATCTGTATAGCACTTTTTTTTTTTAATAGGCTGTGTAGTTATTCTTAAGGCTGAGGTAAATAAACCGCAATCCCACATCATTGTCACTTAGCCCCATTTGACCCATACTATACAATGATATACAGGTTCTCTGAAAAAGGTTTCTTCTTATGTTCACCATAGAGTAAGGCTTTACCACATGTGCAATAAGGCAACCAGCCTAGTCAAACAGAATTAGGCCAGTCTGTTCGGCAGTAATAGGCTTAGTGAAGATTTAAAAGCCCTGCAGCAAATTCCACGGCGTGTGTGTGTGTGTGTAGATACGTGTGTTTTGTGCAACACATGGTAAGCCATACCAACCAGATGGGATAACAGCGTAGTGAGTTATTACATCTTCAAATCCCCCATTATCTGGTCCTGTACGCAAGTTAGCTATTTTCCCTCATTCGCTCTCTCTCTTGCTCTCTCTCTTGCTCTCTCTCTTGCTCTCTCCCTCTCTCTCAGGCTATTTTTCAGTAGAGGGATTAAATGTTAAAGAATCATCTCTCCCATGGGGGGAACATAGCGGAATGGTCTATAATGCAAAAACTTCATAAAAGGCATCTTGTCAGAAGTCAATTAATCCACAAACACAAATATATATTTTTATATCTTAAATGACCGCGTTTTCATGAACGTGATGATATTAATCGTCAAGCAAGCCCATTCAAAAGATCAAGGGACTGACCCTGGAAGAATGCCATGTCACCTTTCATAGCATATATATGTGACATACAGTGAGTGCACAAAACATTAAGAACACCTGCTCTTTCCATGACATAGACTGACCAGGTGAATCCAGGTGAAAGCTATGATCCCTTATTGATGTCACTTGTTAAATCCACTTCAATCAGTGTCGATGAAGGGGAGGAGACAGGTTAAAGAAGGATTTATATATATATATATATATATATATATATATATATACATTAGGGCAGGGTTTCCAAAACTTGACCCCAGGACCGAGTTTGGAAAACCCTGTATTAGGGTATTTTGTAGTTTTATTGTCAGGTATAGGAGAATATGAGTAGATAAATGATAAGGACACAGGGCAGAAAGTGAGGGGTGAAATGGGGGATTGAACCACTGCCTCCAGGTGCCTTGACATTGTGCTTTCATCATATCTTCCCAAAGTGAATTGTTTCTCATTTCTGGTCATTCTCAGGCGGTTACTCTCCAGGAATACCCTGCTGTGGCAGTGCTCAAGGATGGCACTTACTTCCTATATGATGGTAAGAGACCAGAGTTGAATTACAGTCCCAAGCGGGAAAAAAATACTTTATTAATATATTTGTAATTTATCGAAGTATGTCAGTGATAAATATTTGTTTGTATATTTAAAATGATCTAAATTGGAACAAATGTAAATATATTTAATATGTTTTAATGTCCACTTAATAAGTGTTTTATTAGCATTTGAGTATATTAAATATATTTGAAATTATCTCAATTAGGACACTTTTTTTGTACTTAAGTACACTCTTAGTATATTAGATAAAGAGCGAAACAAATATTATTTGAATACACTTTTGGTATGTTTTATGTATATTTCTCATAAATTAGTAATATACAAAAATGTATAATTCACTATAAATGTAAGCTTGATGTAGATGGTCAATCAACGTCCTTATATTATTAGTAAACTAGCATGGTCAATTAAATAGTATTTGAAAATAAAGTTTCTATATTCTTTATGAAGAAAGTGTACTTATAATGTGTTACAAGTATACTTTTATTCATTAACCACATTGGCTTATTGTAATTAGCAACATTAAGGCTACATTGATTGATCAAGATATCCTCTTACCCACGGGCCACTCACAAAGTAGTTGTGGCTGGAGTGGCAATTTCAAACTAAAGTAATTGAGAACTGTGCACCAGTGTTATTTCAAACTTTTGTTGTTTACATTACGGTGATAAATGATCATAAAAAATATTGTAATGTGCAATGAAATAACTCAATATTAGCAAGGTGTTCTTAATGTTTTGTACACTCAGTGAATACTTATTTTGTACTTGATCACGAACAGAATTTCAGAAAATAATGCTTCAACTTAAAAACAAGTTTATTTTGAAAGAATATTAAAAATTACAATGAAAGTGTATGAAATTAAAGTAAAACTATAGTATATGTATAGAATAATTAAAGATATACTGGAAAAGTACACCTTGAATTTGAAGTATATTTTAGCCCGAGGGGGTGTGGTATATCAAATCAAAATCAAATCAAATGTATTTATATAGCCCTTCGTACATCAGCTGATATCTCAAAGTGCTGTACAGAAACCCAGCCTAAAACCCCAAACAACAAGCAATGCAGGTGTAGAAGCACGGTGGCTAGGAAAAACTCCATAGAAAGGCCAAAACCTAGGAAGAAACCTAGAGAGGAACCAGGCTATGTGGGGTGGCCAGTCCTCTTCTGGCTGTGCTGGGTGGAGATTATAACAGAACATGGCCAAGATGTTCAAATGTTCATAAATGACCAGCATGGTCGAATAATAATAGGGCAATAATAGAGCAGCAGCACGGTCAGGTGGACTGGGGACAGCAAGGAGTCATCATGTCAGGTAGTCCTGGGGCATGGTCCTAGGGCTCAGGTCAGTTGAAACTGGAGCAGCAGCACAGCCAGGTGGACTGGGGACAGCAAGGAGTCATCATGTCAGGTAGTCCTGGGGCATGGTCCTAGGGCTCAGGTCCTCCGAGAGAGAGAAAGAAAGAGAGAAGGAGAGAATTAGAGAATGCACACTTAGATTCACACAGGACACTGAATAGGACAGGATAAGTACTCCAGATATGACCCCAGCTGACCCCAGCCCCCCGACACATAAACTACTGCAGCATAAATACTGGAGGCTGAGACAGGAGGGGTCAGGAGACACTGGCCCCATCCGAGGACACCCCCAGACAGGGTCAAACAGGAAGGATATAACCCCACCCACTTTGCCAAAGCACTGCCCCCACACCATTAGAGGGATATCTTCAACCACCAACTTACCATCCTGAGACCAGGCTGAGTATAGCCCACAAAGATCTCCGCCATGGCACAACCCAAGGGGGGGCGCCAACCCAGACAGGATGACCACATCAGTGAATCAACCCACTCAGGTGACACACCCCTTCCAGGGACGGCATGAGAGAGCCCCAGTAAGCCAGTGACTCAGCCCCTGTAATAGGGTTAGAGGCAGAGAATCCCAGTGGAAAGAGGGGAACCAATATACATATATATATAGCCAATATACCACGGCTAAGGGTTGTTCTTAGCACGACGCAACGCGGAGTGCCAGGACATGGCCCTTAGCTGTTAGGGGTGTGTATCGGAGGCGAAGTCAGGTGCAGGAGAGCAGAGTGTAGTGAACAGGCGCACTTTTTATTCCGGTCAAAATGACAGCACAAAATAACATAATGTGCCCAAAACACGGAACATAGACAAAAAGTAATGCACGTAACAATATCCACAATAACAAATTACACTTAACACAAACAATCCTACACAAAGACATGATGGAGAACAGAGGAATAAATACATATAAATTGGTTGGGGAATGAAAACCAGGTGTGCAGGGAACAAGACAAAACAAATGGATACATGAAAAATGGAGCTGCCATGGCTAGAAAGCCGGTGACGTCGACCGCCAAAACGCCGCCTGAACAAGGAGAAGAGCCGACTTCGGCGGAAGTCTTGACATTAGCCGTGGTATATCGGCCATATATCACAACCCCCAGAGGTGCCTTATTGCTATTATAAACTGGTTACCAACGTAATTAGAGCATCAACAATACATATTTTGTCACACCCGTGGTATATGGTCGAATATACCACGGCGTTCAGCCAATCAGCCAATCAGTTTATAATATATTAATTAGTTTTTCGCTTGGGATTCTTTTCCCTTCACCCAGACCACTCATTCACTCCCTCCTCATGAATTTAAAAGCATTGGATTGGTGCAACCATGGCCGGAGGGTTTTCACCATATTCCTAACCTCAATCCAATCATTTTAAATCCATGAAGGAAAGTGTGTGAGTGCACACTTCCGAATAAGAAGGGTATAGAATTGGACCACAGCCCTAGTACATAGTCATCTACAATTTTGTTGAAGGGATTGTTCACAAATAAAAGGGTTCATTGTAGACGGGTTGGTTGTTAGTTTTCATGAACCACATTGGCTTATTGTAATTAGCAACATTAAGGCTACATTGATTGAGCAAGATATCCTCTTACCCACGGTTACAACAGGCCACTCACCGATACGTGCACAACTATGGGGCAAAACAGACCAGGTTGGCTTAGATTGTTGACAACATGTAAACTATATTTAGTCTCCAATGCTTATTGAAAACATAAATACATTTGTACAACGAGCACTTGTTGCTTCTCAAGTATGTCGTTACAGTTGTTGGTTAGCTAGATTTGCCATATTAGCATTGACAAGAAATCAGTCAAACGCCTCAAAAAAAGACACGGTATCAAGAACAAGATGAAAGTAGCTGAAACGAGTCATGATTCTCCCACATGGCCGTTTCTTGTCATTGCTGATAGCTGTCTGGCCATCCAGAATCACAACAACACACAGACTTCTGCCCCATGAATGCACGCACATCGGTTCGACTGACAACGTCACGAAAGCCATCTATACCTCTGCTGTTGTTTAATCAATCAATAACGTTTTTTAAGTGTATTTTCCTGTAGTTTATCCACTCTCTGGTTAACCTTAGTATTCTCAGACTAGAAACTATATGTTATACTGTATGTTCTTTGTCTTGTCTTTTAGAACAACAGGATGGGGACCTCACGTCGTGGATCAATAGAGAACGATTCCTCAATTACCTCCCGATTGACAGCTTCACCTTGTATGCAATGGGAGATACAGGTTTTGTTACACTCTCTCATGGACACACACACATCTCACAGACACGCATGTCACACACACACACACTGCGAACATGGTAGAGGATGTGCTTTACTAGTAAACAACTTTTCAGGAATTATAAGTGTTATAGAATAGATGTCTCTGTGTGTCTACTTGTCTACCACAAGGTGGCAGGCAACAGTGTCCAATATTCAGTGAGTGTATGACTTGTGCATTACATTGCTAATACATTCTTACAGAGTGTGGCTTTAAGGAGTCAAGCTGAAATAAAAGTCTCTGTGAATGATGCGTATGAAGTGATGTTAAATGAGTGTTCCTCCGTGTCTGGAAATGTTTCTGTGTTTTATGTGCGTTCCTCACCATAGGAAATGTTTCTGTGTTTTCTATGCATTCCTCACCATAGGAAATGTTTCTGTGTTTTATGTGCATTCTTCACCATAGGAAATGTTTCTGTGTTTTATGTGCATTCTTCACCATAGGAAATGTTTCTGTGTTTTCTATGCATTCCTCACCATAGGAAATGTTTCTGTGTTTTATATGCATTCCTCACCATAGGAAATGTTTCTGTGTTTTATATGCATTCCTCATCATAGGAAATGTTTCTGTGTTTTATATGCATTCCTCATAGGAAATGTTTCTGTGTTTTACATGCATTCCTCATCATAGACAAATGGGTGGTTCTGGCTGTAGTGGAGGAGAAAACCCCCACTAAGGAGAGCATCCGGTATGAGTATCTCTTTTAACCCAATATAATGTTAGGGATAGTTCGCCTGAATTACACATTTACCTCATATCTGTGTTACATTTTAAGTTACACATTTACTGTAGATCTCAAGTTTGTATATGGCCAAGTTCACCCTTACAAAAGCAACTGTTGTTCCTGTGGCAAATATTGTCCTCAACATTATATTAATAGTCTATCCTTATTAATCAAATACTCCACCCTACTCAGTTCCAAGACCATGGTGAAAAGAGTGGCCACTGTATACAAGGACTTCTGTAGCAAGTGAGTTGGTTTGAAACAGAGTGAAACAGTACAGGTAATATCTGAACTTGTCCAATGAAAAATTCACTTTTTTTTTCTTTTTTTGGAAAAGTTTTTCTACGTTGTACCCTAATGAACATGATCCTGGTGTTCTCAAGAGAATTCCAGTTCGGCCATATGGACGGAAACGAGTACATCAATGGCCTCATAATGGAGTGAGTGATCGTTTCTCTATTCTCCCTTTCTTTAGTTGTTAGAAGTAGCCAGAAGTTTTGGCACAAATCTGCCATTGGCGTACAATTAATGATATACGCAAATGTTGAGTTAATAATAATAATAAGCGTAATTAGGATCTTTATTTCTGGCGAAAAATACGGTTTTCCAGAACCTGGCCAGCCTAGTAGTACACATGGCGTGTTGACAACTAACCCTAAAAACCCAATGTGTGTGTGTGTTGCCAGGGAAGTGTCCATGCCCTTTATCACCGTGCTCAACGTGTCTAACGATGGATATTTCTTGCCGCCCAACAAAGTGGAGACAAAGGACCAGCTGTTGAAGTTCATCGATGGCGAGTTGAAGGGCCGGATTAAAGGTCAGTCTAACTAAACCTGAGGTAAAGTCTGACCTGAGATAAAATAGTATTTGAAATATATACATTTTTATATAATAGAACCATTGGAGGCAATAGAACCATTGGAAGAGTTCTGGAAAAAGCAGGCCCTGTTATTGTTTTTTTTTTAGGGAGGCTCAAACAAACATTCAAACGATTCAAATCCAGAGGACGTTCAAATAGGATACGTCTGATGCAATGCGTAAGTGTCCAGTGAAACGTTGTGTTTCACCCAACAACATTTGAATAGTCCATGTCTTGCTTTATAATAGCCAACGTTCATCTCGTTTCATTATTCCCATGGGGGGGAATGGATTCTATCAACGCTTTATAAGGATGCCGTTCAACACCAAAACGGCTGTCACAGAACATGTTGACGCTCAAGAAATGCTTACACTTTTGCTTTGATATATGATTTTTTATTATTATTGTGGAATGCATTTTTATTTTGTATATCAAAGTACGGCTTTGCCTTCGCCCCTGACCAATGTATAGTATTCAATGTTCGGTTTGCTCTCTCTCGCCCTCTCCTCTCTCTCGCCCTCTACTCCTCCTCTCTCCCCCCTCTCCCTCTCTCTCCCCCTCTCAATTCAATTCAAGGGCCTTTATTGACATGAGAAACATATGTTTACATCGCCAAAGCAAGTGGAATAGATAATAATCAAAAGTGAAATAAACAATAAAAAGTGAACAGTACATTCACAAAAGTTCCAAAATAATATGTCTGTATACAGTGTTGTAACAATGTGCAAAAAGTTAAAATACAAAAATAGTTCAAATAAAAGGTCACACATCTTGCTGCTGGGATTGCACACTGTGGTATGTCTCCTCTCCTCTCCTCTCCTCTCCTCTCCTCTCCTCTCCTCTCCTCTCCTCTCCTCTCCTCTCCTCTCCTCTCCTCTTCTCTTCTTTCTCTCTCTACTTTCTCGCTCTTCTTTCTCTCGTCTATTCTCTCTCTCCTTTCTCTCTCTTCTTTATCTCTCTCTCTCAGATTATGTTTACCAAAGCACCCCTTCTGGGCATCTTCCTCGTCTTTGTTTTTGGCTTTCTGTTACGTCCTGTACAAGACCTGCCATATGGTGAGATTGAGAATGAAGGATGAGGAACCAATCACTGGAGAGAGGGAGGAACCAAACCAACTCAAAGGTCCCAGGAGAGACAAGAAGACGAAAATGAAAAATACTGCAGAAAAGAAGGTAGATTAAGTATGAAACGGACAGCTGACCTTTTTCTATTGAGCTGCCCTCTTGGCCAGGTTTCCCTAGGTATTCTGACCTCAAAGGGACTTCCTGGATAAATAAAGATTACATCTAAATAAATATTCTACAGATGAGTGACCGAATCAGTGGATCCGGAAAGAATTCTTATTGGAAATTCTTTCAAAAGTGAACCATTCCCCTTTCCCTCAAATATGCTTGTTTCCAACAAAAAATAGCATCAGTAATTATCCCATACGAGTGATGACTGTTCACCTCCAATGCTTGGAAGAACACTTTGGGACCTACTTCCCAATCTGTTTGACTGTGATCCTGGCTCAGTTGACATGCCAGTAAGTGAAATCGAACAGGTGATCGAGCTGTCATGTGACTGAATACTGCAGACAACGCATGCACAGGTCACTACGGAGGAGTTTTGGTTCCTGACTCAAAGGGAATAACCTGCTGTCTCCATCTGAGCATTAATGCCACATTCAAAACAACTGGGCACTTGTACCTGGGAACTTGTAAATCTCAGAATTCCGACTTCAGTGCATGCCCGATAACTGGGAACTTCTGGGAAAAAAACTAGCTCCGACTGGGGAAAAAATATTTTTGAACGGTCAGCCAACTCGGAATTCCAACTTGGGATCTCGGACCTCTTTCTAGACCTCTGACTTTCCGAACCTGAAGATCACTGATGTCATAATTTGACATCATATTTTTCAGTATTACCCAGTTGTCTTGAAAGCAGCATAAAACTCATGTCACCTTTCGCCCAGCTCATAGCTGTGGTCCATTGCTCTCGTCTACATTAAAACCAAATATCGATCCAGGTTGGATGTGACAGCAGAGACGAGGTGCGCACTGTCCACCACGTCCCCACGACTTTGAGAAACTCTGACGAGACATGCATCAAACACACACCCATCTCATGAGCGGTGGTGAGATAAGATACATTATGTCAGAGTAATTTGCAATTGACTGTCATTAGCCCCACATTAACAGTAGGCCTACGATGTGATGGTGAGTTGAGAAGACAATCAGAAATACGGTTAGAATGTTTCCCAATTGACTGTCATTAGCCCCACATTAACAGTAGGCCTACGATGTGATGGTGAGTTGAGAAGACAATGAGAAATACTGTTAGAATGTTTCCCAATTGACTGTCATTAGCCCCACATTAACAGTAGGCCTACGATGTGATGGTGAGTTGAGAAGGCAATCAGAAATACTGTTAGAATGTTTCCCAATTGACTGTCGTAGCTCCACATTAACAGTAGGCCTACGATGTATTCTGCAGTTTAAAGCAAGTTTTATGCAATTCTACACATTTTGCCATGTGGCGGAAAGAAGATTTAGCAATTTTATAAAAAAATGCCATGCAATTCTACTCATTTTGCCATGGGGTGTAGAGAAATATGATATCTGAGTGAGACATCCTAACCAAATAAATGGGGGGCCCCCCAGCTGGTATTTCGACCATGGTAACAATTTTAGATAGCTGGCCGCTAAAGTAACTTACTGTTGCAATCTAATTGATTGACTATCAGTGTTTTAACACTGCTGATGCACAACCAAGTTTAGAAATTACACCTTGTGTATTATACTATTCTAACTCGCAACAGGAAGTTGAGACCCTGACTGAGATCCCACTCCCCTAAAAATAGAAAAATAAAATCCAATAACCTGCAGAAGGTGCAGCACGTGGGCCGCCAGTTGCCCATCCCTGGTTTAAGCAATATTGTAATGACTTGAATTGCCTTCTGATAGGCTGGGTGGTGTGCCTAGGGAGGAGGTCAATTCGTGATTCAGGTTGAGTGGTTACCTTAGTATTTTCAGCGGTACTTTAATTCAGGGGCGCAACTGTCATTGGGGACAGGGGGACATGTCCCCCCCACATTCTGAAATAAAACATTATATACAGTTAAAGTCGGAAGTTTACAAACTTAGGATGCCACTCCACAAATGTCTTGTTAACAAACTATAGTTTTGGCAAGTCGGTTAGGATATCTACTTTGTGCATGACACAAGTCCTTTTTCCAATAATTGTTTACAGACAGATTATTTAACTTTATCTGTATCTGTACAATTCTAGTGGATTAGAAGTTTACATACCCTAAGTTGACTGTGCCTTTAAACAGCTTGGTAAATTCCAGAAAATGATGTAATGGCTTTAGAAGCTTCTGATAGGCTAATTGACATAATTTGAGTCAATTAGAGGTGTACCTGTGGATGTATTTCAAGGCCTACCTTCAAATTCAGTGCCTCTTCGCTTGACAGCGTGGGGAAATTTAAAAAAAAATCAGCCAAGACCTCAGAAGAAAATGGTAGACCTTGACAAGTCTGGTTCATCCTTGGGAGCAATTTCCATGCAGCCGTCATACCGCTCAGGAAGGAGAAGCGTTCTGTGTCCTAGAGATGAACGTATTTTGGTACGAAATGTGCAAATCAATCCCAGAACAACAGCAAAGGACCTTGTGAAGATGCTGGAGGAAACGGGTACAAATGTATCTATACCCACAGTAAAACGAGTCCTATATCGACATAACCTGAAAGCCCGCTCAGCAAGGAAGTAGCCACTGCTCCAAACCACCATAAAAAAGCCAGACTATGGTTTGTAACTGCACATTGGGATAAAGATCATACTTTTTGGAGAAATGTCCTCTATTCTGATGAAACAAAAATAGAACTGTTTGGCCATAATGACCATTGTTATGTTTGGAGGAAAAAGGGGGAGGCTTGCAAGCCAAAGAACACCATCCCAACCGTGAAGCACAATATATTGAAGCAACATCTCAAGACATTAGTCAGGAAGTTAAAGCTTGGTCGCAATGGATATTCCAAATGGACAATGACCCCAAGCATACTTCCAAAGATGTGTCAAAATGGCTTAAGGACAACAAAGTCAAGGTATTGGAGTGGCCATCACAAAGCCCTGACCTCAAGCCCATAGATAATTTGTGGGCAGAACTGAAAAAAGCGTGTGCGAGCAAGGAGGTTTACAAACCTGACTCAGTTACACCAGCTCTGTCAGGAGGAATGGGCCAAAATTCACCCAACTTATTGTGGGAAGCTTGTGGAAGGTTACCTGAAACGTTTGACCCAAGTTAATCAATGTAAAGGAAATGCTAACAAATATTAATTGAGTGTATGTAAACTTCTGACCCACTGGGAATGTGATGAAAGAATAAAAGCTGAAATAAATAATTATTTCTACTATTATTCTGACATTTCACATTCTTAAAATAAAGTGGTGATCCTAACTGACCTAATTTGTATTCTTTTTTTTTATTATTATATATATTTTTATCTATTTGTGTCAGGCCACCCAAGTGGCGCAGCGGTCTAAGGCATCTCAGTGCAAGAGGCGTCACTGCAATACCTGGTTTGAATCCAGGCTGCATCACATCTGGCTGTGACTAGATGTCCCATAGTGCAGCGCAAAATTGGCACAGCGTCGGTCAGGGTAGGACGTCATTGTAAATTAGAATTTGTTCTTAACTGACTTGCCTGGTTAAATTTAAAAAATCAATAACAACAAAAAGTATTTGGATACAAAACAAAGCAACAGTGTGCTTCGGGACAATGCGGATGATCCAAGCTGTTTGGACAGTTTATCCGACTGGATAAAATATATATATGTCCCCCCCACTTCTAAAACCAAAGTTGCGCCCCTGCTTTAAGTTCTATATCATGGATCCTTTTCTGAGAAATTATTGGGGTTGTGCCCGTTCACTACAAACTCTTTTATTTGTTTTATTTTATATCTTATAAATGGTTTCTTTTAAAACATGTATTAATGAATTAATATCAATTCAGTTTTGCAGAAGAGAATTTGTAGGCCCTATGTAAACTGGAATTTTCCTCACAGCGAGTTACAACCAGGAGGGGTTTACAGTTGAAATGTTCTCTTTGTTCTACTATAGTGATCGTGTTTTAGGATCATCATTAAAGCCCTGTGAAACACTGGATGAATGTATCTACAGCAGTAACACGTCTGACTTTCTGTGCCTCAACATTACCCGAACACAAATTTTACGAGATATTGAACCTTTGATCATTTTAATCAATATTTGTTTTTAAAAGTACTTAGTTTTATTTATTCATCCTTCCAGCCAACATTCACTCATCCTACCATCCAACGTTCATTCATCCTTCCATCCGACATTCATTCATCCTTCCATTTAACCACTTCAGCTTCTTTCATTGAACGTTGTGGTTTGTGTATCTCAGGTCAGAATGTGGCCCTTTATGTACTGACTGTACAGGGACCTCTCAGTGTGTTTTCCTCTGATCTAAGGGATCTAATGCATAATGTCTTAGAATTTATCTCGTTGCAATAAACACTTCAAGAAAACGTTACTGATTGGGATTATTTTACACTGATGCCTGTTTTTGTTTCACGTTTCACACTAAAGATTATCAAAGGTTTTCTTAGTGAAAACACCAATCTCTTTCTTCACTTCTTTAAACAATAAAAGGTCATTCACCAAAATATCTGAAAATGGCTATAAATTACTCTTCACGATGCTAAAAACAGTCACACTTTCAACTAAGAAACTACATGTACTTTTGCATTCAAATATGTACTACTACTTGTGGGAAAATATGCAAAAACGATCAACCAGGGGCCACAGGAAATATCAGAGTGCCTTATTTGCACAAGAGGTCAACTTTGCATATGACCTGGTTGACAAGGCCTGAAAGCTATATCCTGAGGATATTTACCCTTGGCCTAAAGATGACAAATCTGTTGAGCTTGACGATCAGGCAGGGTTTTCCTTCCTTGAAGCCGAAGTCTATGTGCTCAACACTGGAGCAGGGCCCAAGCCAGGATTTTAGGAAGCGACAGTCCTTCCTGACCCCAATACACATTATCTCTGAAGAAGCCAATACACAATTCCATAAGTAGAGCTCCGTCAGGCTAAGTAGAGCTCCGTCAGGCTAAGTAGAGCTCCGTCAGGTTAAGTAGAGCTCCGTCAGGCTAAGTAGAGCTCCACCAGGCTAAGTAGAGCTCCGTCAGGCTAAGTAGAGCTCCGTCAGGCTAAGTAGAGCTCCATCAGGTTAAGTAGAGCTCCGTCAGGCTAAGTATACCGCCACCAGGCTGAGTAGAGCTCCACCAGGTTAAGTAGAGCTCCATCAGGCTGAGTAGAGCTCCGTCAGGCTAAGTAGAGCTCCGTCAGGCTAAGTAGAGCTCCGTCAGGCTAAGTAGAGCTCCGTCAGGCTAAGTAGAGCTCCATCAGGTTAAGTAGAGCTCCGTCAGGCTAAGTATACCGCCACCAGGCTGAGTAGAGCTCCACCAGGTTAAGTAGAGCTCCATCAGGCTAAGTAGAGCTCCGTCAGGCTAAGTAGAGCTCCGTCAGGCTAAGTAGAGCTCCGTCAGGCTAAGTAGAGCTCCATCAGGTTAAGTAGAGCTCCACCAGGCTAAGTATACCGCCACCAGGCTGAGTAGAGCTCCACCAGGTTAAGTAGAGCTCCATCAGGCTAAGTAGAGCTTCCTCCACATTGAGCACTTGTCACCATCCTTTCAGGTCTGTGCTCATGGGAGGTGGTAGGAACTAGCATCTTCGCATGTCTAAGATTCTTTTCAGGTGTGGTTTTCCCTCTTCGTCGCCCAGTGTAGTCAGGCTGACCTCAGTAACAGGGACAGGGATCACTGAGGTTATTGACATGCGGACAAGTTAGAGAAGATCAGTGGTGGAAAAAGTACTCAATTGTCATACTTGACTAAAAGTAAAGATACTTTAATAGATAATTACTCAAGTAAAAGTGAAATTCACCCAATAAAATACAACTTCAGTAAAAGTCTAAAAGTATTTGGTTTTAAATATATTTGAAATTGCTAAAATGTACTTAAGTAGAAAAAGTAAAAGTATAAACCATTTGGATTCCTTATATTAAGCAAACCAGACGGCACAAATAAAAAATGTATTTTTATTGACGGCTAGCCAGGGGACACTCAAACACTCAGACACTCAAACACTCAGGCACTCAGGCACTCAGACACTCAAACACTCAGACACTCAGACACTCAAACACTCAGACACTCAAACACTCAGACACTCAAACACTCAGACACTCAGACACTCAAACACTCAGACACTCAAACACTCAGACACTCAAACACTCAGACACTCAGACATAATTTACAAATGAAACATTTGTGTTTAGAGTCCTTCAGATCAGTGGCAGTAGGGATGACACTTGATAAGTGTGTGAATTGGACCATTTTCCTGTCAAAATGTAACGAGCACTTTTGGGTGTCAGGGTAAATGTATGGAGTAAAAAGTACATTATTTTCTTTCGGGAATGTAGTGAAGTAAAAGTTGGCAAAAATATAAATAGTAAAGTCAAGTACAGATACCACAAAAAAACGACTTAAGTAGTACTTTTGAAGTATTTTTTCTTTACACCACTGGAGACGATCATGAAGCATTGTTGGTCTGGGTACTGACATGAACAGAGACCTGCCACCTCTCAGACAGTACACCTTGAACTTCAGAGTTCTGTAGGAGATGTTAATATGAAGTCTCACAGTTTCATTGCATTGTAAAATGACACCACATTAGGCATGACGTTCTGGGGTCTGGGGGAGCATGGAAAGATGCCAGCATTCCAATCTTGTGAGTTAGCTAATGGATGATGAATGTAGAATTGTTGGCTCAGTTGAAGTGATCTTATCTGTGTGAATAATTAAGAGCTCAGCACAGTGCAGAAAGGTTGTCTCACGTTGTCTCACATTCTTTTATTTTTTAACTTTCTCTCGACCAAATTATGGCCGTAAATGTGGAGTCATATTGAAGGAATCTTTCCCAAGCAATACATGACTACATTGCACATCTGCTACCACAGCTGCTGCAGGTCCCATTACAACATCCTTATTTTGCAGACGCGTTTCATGGAAGCAAGAAGAACTGAAGCTTGGATTTATCAATCTGTATCGAGATGGACTGCAATCACGGAAGTACTTTTCATTTCTTATGAAGGCTCTCTGGATAACGTACTGTTGTACTTTCTTGACGATGACAAGTCTGGAAGGACGGTAACAGAGCTGTGTTGATAACTGCATGTGTCTCTTGAGCTATGTTCAAATGATTCTCCATCCAAGCAATATCATGCACTGTTTCACATTCCTGTGGATTTAATAGGTGATCAAACTGACTTTCTTTCTCTCTATCAGCTTGATGTCCCTTTTTTGTCTACTAAGTTACATGACGCACGTTACGGTTGATGTTACTATGACAGAATTTCTCCCCCCAAAAACTAAAAACAAACTTTTTTTCCAATAACAGAACACATGGGAAAGAGTGAAGGAATGTAACCCAAGATGAACTGCAACGGAGAAGCGACAGATAGCAGGGGAGTAGGAACTTGAAAAAGACAAACAGTGTTTCAGATTAGACTTAGAAAAGAGCTTAAAAAAGGAAAATAAAAATAAACACATCTGGTTTTTGAATCATGGCTGAAAAATGCCCAGGACGGTCTGTGGTTTTATTCTCACTCTTGGCCGTTGTAGTTTCCTTCTCAGGAATTACTGACGTTTTAGGCAAAAATCATATTGATGAGGAGTTGGAGAAAATCACATTTCAAGGAGACGGAAGCACCAACGGGCATCCGGAAAACTGGCCGGCGAACCTTCACCCTAACCTGTATTTTCACCAGGTGGACATACGTTTACTGCAGCAGAGATCTGCCACGACGCACAGACATATTTTTAAAGTTATCCGGCTTGCTGTTGGGACTATGCTCGCCAATACTGCTCTCTATCTACCCCCGGTTAAGCATGAGGAATTTTCCAGCAAATGGAATGAAATTTATGGCAACAATCTCCCCTCTCTCGCTCTGTACTGTTTGCTCTGCCCCAAAGATACAGCTGCCTATCAATTCTTAATGAGATACATGGACCAGATGGCAGTGTACCCTAACTGGACGGTGACCAGCGCTCCCAACGACGAGGTTCCCATGGCTCACTCCCTCACAGGATTTGCCACAGCCTATGACTTCATCTACCCTCTCCTGGACACATCGCGAAGGGCACGCTACATGAAGAAAATACGTGCCGCCACAGAGGAGCTGTACGAACTCTCCAAACACAGGGGTTGGGGGAAGCAGTTTTTACAGAATCATCAGACTACCAACATCTTAGCCATCCTGACCGGCGCCCTCGTGGTGGGAGCACACAGTGACCCGGAGACAATGATGTGGAAGCAGGTGGCCGTTAACTACATGGAAAAGACCATGTTCCTCCTCAGTCACGTAGTGGATGGCTCGCTAGACGAGGGTGTGGCCTATGGGAGCTACACCGCAAAGTCCATCACTCAGTACGTTTTCCTGGCGCGTCGCCACTTCGACATCGACAACACCCAGAACAACTGGTTGCGGGCGCACTTCTGGTTCTACCACTCCACACTTCTGCCAGGCTTCCAGAGGACAGTGGGCATCGCTGACTCCAACTACAACTGGTTCTATGGACCGGAGAGTCAGCTGGTGTTCCTCGATGCATTTGTGCTCCGGGACGGCACCGGAAACTGGCTGGCCCAGCAGATCCGGAAACATCGTCCCAAAGATGGCCCCATGGAGCAGTCAGCAGCCCAGCGCTGGGCCACCTTACACACTGAGTTCCTGTGGTATGATAGTGAGCTCTCCAAGCAACCACCAGCCGGGTTTGGCAAAGCAGTACTGCACATGTTCTCAAACTGGGGTGTGGTGACTTACGGGGCTGGTTCATCATATGGTCAAGGCAACACATTTGTCTCCTTCAAATCGGGGAAGCTGGGTGGTAGGGCGGTGTATGATATCGTCCATTCAAAGCCCTACTCCTGGCTGGAGGGCTGGAGAAATTTCAATCCGGGCCATGAGCACCCAGACCAGAACTCCTTCACCTTTGCCCCTAATGGACAGGTATTTGTTTCAGAGGCCCTGTACGGCCCCAAATACAGCTACCTCAACAATGTCTTGACGTTCGCCCCGTCTCCCACAAGCCAGTGCAATCAGCCCTGGGAGGGCCAGCTTGGAGAGTGCGGCAAGTGGCTGCGGTGGGCGGAGCCTGAGGTCGGCAACACAGCCGGTGAGGTCATTATAGCCGCATCCCATGGGGATTCTCTGTTCGTTAGTGGAGAAGCGGCATCGGCCTACTCCTCTGTGATGGGGCTGAAGAGCGTATACCGTGCCCTTGTCTTGCTCAACTCTCAGACTCTGCTGGTGTTTGACCATGTGGAAAAAAGCAAGGAGTCTCCATTGAGTACTCTGAGTGCTTTCTTTCACAACTTGGACATTGATTTTAAATATGTCCCTCACAGGGCTTTAGACAGGTACAATGGGGCACTGATGGACGTTTGGGATGCTCACTACCAAATGTTTTGGTTTGACAGTCAGGGGAATAGTCCAGTGGCGAGAATACAGGAGGCAGAGCAGGCTGCTGAGTTTAAGAAACGATGGACCCAGTTTGTCAATGTGACCTTTCCAATGGAAGGCACGGTCACCAGAGTGGCCTATTTGATGCACAGTCCCAATGTAAAAATCTCCAACTGCAGATTCATCGACAATAGTAAAAATGGAGTACGACTCTCTATTGTCGCCAACGGCACAGAATCCATTGTGTCCATCGTAACAAACTACAATGACATTGGCGCCAGATATAGCTACTTGGGCTTTGGGGGATATGCAAAGATGCAAAGCAGGCATCAGATAATCCACTTCGGTCTAGGAGTTCAAACGATGACTGAACAAAACACTGTGGATCCAGTCTATGACTTTGGGTTTATGGTTAATATAGTGGGTGGGCTGACACTGTGTCTCGCCATTGGGTTTTTAATCCTGCAACGCACGTTTTATTTCTGCTTCCGCAAGATCATGCGCTATACTTTTACGTTTGTTCTCCTGCTGTGGGTCGTTGAGTTTCTGTTTGTCTCCAATAGCTGTGATTGGCTTGTATGTGTCCAATCAGTGTCCGATCTGCCCCCAAACCCTCTCCCCACAGTCGTCGTTACATCCCTGCCAGGGTCTGGGGCTGAAGTTCTCAAGCCCCTTTTCTATAACAGCTCGGACTTTGTTTATCTCCAAGTCCCCACAGAGCACCTAGTCGTCCCGGACACTGAGTTCAACTTTGACCCCCTGGTGGATGCCTGTGTGTGGTCCAGACTAGATGCGGAAAGAGGTCACTACAAGGCCATCCAGGGCTGGTTCCATTCCTTGGTCTATAACCCTAGACTTCACCTGCAGAACATTCAGTTGCACAACGAGGGCAGCTGGAATGAGATTGAGGTGGAGCTTTCTGGCAAGAGGAGGAAGCCAATTCGTAGGCAGTCAGGGTCAAGGGGGAGTTCAGATAGAGATGGGGAGTATGTTCGGGAGCTAAGGCGGCACATGGAGAAGTACCCTAATGCCCGCCCTGTCCTCAGCCTGAGCAGCGGGAGCTGGACCCTGAAACTCCCGTTTTTCCGAGAGGTGGTCGGTCACTCATTTCGGGCGTTGCACGTGGTGCGAGATCCTCGCGCTTGGATTTACCTTATGCTCTACAACAGCGAGCCAAGCCTCTATTCTCGCAAGAATGTGCAAAAACATGTCGCCGCAATTTTTAAGCAAGAGAGGAACGGCGGGAGAAGCAAGTGTACACTAGGGTTCACCCAGGAATTCTTGACATTGCACAGCGTCCTCTCTGATCCAGAGATGGAGCCGGTGCTGCTACTGGCCCATCTGTGGCTGGCCCACACAACCACGGCACTCCAGGTCAACGGCGACCTCACCGCCTCTTACCTCCATGTGAAATTTGAGGACATTGTGCAATATCCTGAGGAGACAGCAGGAAAGATACACACGTTTCTCAGGGTTCCCGTGGCCCCAGCTGCCCTCAACCAGCTCATGTTCGCCACCTCCACCAACCTGTACAACCTGGTGTATGAGGGAGACATATCGCCAGCCAGCATCAATGTGTGGAGAGAAAAAATGCCCATCCACGAGATCAGAATGATAGAGGACACATGCTTAAAGGTTATGGAGAGGCTTGGGTACTCAAGGTACTTAAGTTAATAGCTGCTGTATGATGTCCTACGATGGACACCGTACTTTTGGTTTGTTGACATGTATACTTTGTTGTTCTATATTTTGCACATTCCACTATTATGATACGTTTAATTGTCCAGTCCTTGTTTATAGACTGGGATGTATAAAATAGAACAGAGTGATGTGCTCCTTAACACTTTTTTAAAGTGTATGATTTGTCTGACTAACGTGATGTGTTTTCATCCAAACAGTTTTGAAGTTTGTTGGCTGGTTATTTAGCCACGCCCAGAATCTCCTGGCTAGCATTTTTGGAGCATGTAGCAATGCTAGGGGGACACGGATTGTTGATTCAACATTAAACAAATCAGCAACCACAGCTAGTGAAATCTCTGCAACCCTAAACAAAGAGTTGCAGTTTGTTTTTAGAATGGGTGGCTAGTACTAAACTGGTCCTGAACATCTCTAAAACTAAAAGCATTGTATTTGGTACAAATAATTTAGAGATGCTCTGCTTTTTTGACACCACACTCCACAAAGCAAGTCCTGCAGGCTCCAGTTTTATATTGTCTTGATTCTTTGTCCAGTTATATGGTCCAGTGCTGCAAATAAGGACCTAAAAAAACTGCAGCTGGCCCAGAACAGAGCGACACATCTTGCTCTTCACTGTAAATCAGAGGGCTAATATCAATATTTTGCATGCCAGTCTTGGCTAAAAATAGAGGAGAGACTGACTGCAATCGCTTCTTTTATTTTTTATTTTTAAAGAAACATTTATTTGCTGAAAATTCCAAATTGTTTGAATAGTCAACTTACACACAGCACTGACACACACACTTACCCCACCAGGGGTCTTTTCACAGTCCCCAAATCCAGAACGAATTCAAGGAAACATACATTATTATATAGAACTCCCTTCCATCTCAAATAGCTCAAGTGAACAGCAAACCTGGCTTGAACCCCCCCCCCCCCCCCCAGATAAAGCAACACCTCACAGAACACCTCTCCCTTATTCGACCTAATTATGTTGTGTGTATGTACTGATAGATGCTACTGACTGTACATTTAAATGATCAACATTGAATCGATAAATGTAGGCCTAGAATAGTAGGTCTCTCTTGATGTTTTTTTTTTCAGTATTGAGTCAGTGCAGAATCTTTTAGTTATATTTTTTACTTGTAAATGTATGTAGTTCTGTCTTTTTAACTGTTCTTATCTATTAATGGTCTGTATCATGTTTCATGTTTTGTGTGGGACCCCAGGAAAAGTAGCTGCTGCTATCACAACAACTAATGGAGATCCTTATAAAATACCAAGAAAAACACGAACAATTGTAATAGTGGTGCATTCAGTCGATAATAAGTTTAAACATATATATTTTTGGGGGTGAAATATCCCTTTAAAGTAATTGGAATAATGGATTGGATTTAACAGTGTTATTTACATATTTTGCTACAGTATATCATAAATCTTTTCTAAACTATTGTTGATCACTTGATTTCAAACCCCACTCTTATTTATAGTAGATTTTTTTCAGTGGTAAGGGGTAAAACCCTGCTTGTAAATTCAGTGCAGTACTTTTGTCAGAGCATTGTGGGATACAACAACCCAGCAGGCTTCTCTTACTGATAGTAAATGCATTTTGTGGAAGAAAAACATTTTCTGAACCAGGAAGTGAATACAGTTATAGCAAACTCTTTCAAACATGCAAAATATGCAATCGTGTAAATTGAGAAATGATTTACATTCACTGCAAAGAAAGAGCCTTGCCTCAAATTGCTTTAGAAAAGACAGCATATATTTGTTTTACTGTTGTGTAAGTCACATCCGAAACACTGCACTACGCATAGGACATTAAATATCCTTTTCCCGAAGACGGTCTTCATCAGATATTTTAAAAGTCACTTTATTTCAAAAACAATTTGTGTGTGTGCTTCATGCTATGATGTCACAACAATTCAAAAGAGGATTATCCCAAACTAACAAGACTTTAAAAAAATAATCTAATACAGCTCTTCAGAAATGGGATACCTTTGTAGAATGCGTTGGATTGTGTTTGTAAGGTGCTTTAGACATCTTTCTGAAAGCTGTAGATGCACTGCAGGCTCATAGCTTGAGTGCAGCTTATTAATGTGGAACTACATGTGTAATGCATCTACGGTAGTCACCTGCTGCTTTCTTCCCTTACAAAAAAACATTGCAGTTTTGAAATTGCAATAAAAGCACAGTAACCGCAGTCAACTGTGGTATTTTGGACCCAGTAATTGCAGTGACCTCTCAAAAGTACTGCAGTACAACAACAAAAAACTGTTCTTTTGGATGCAGTATTTGTAGCGTACTGCAGTTATACTGCACTCTGACTGCAGTTATACTGCACTCTAACTGCAGCTATACTTCACTCTGACTGCAATCTTTTTTTCTTAAGGGTTCAAATTAAATTTAAACTTAAAGATGCACTATGCATTCAACTTAAAGATGCACTATGCATTCAACTTAAAGATGCACTATGCAGAAATCGCTGCGCCATTTCCTGGTTGCTAAAATTCGAATAGTTTTACTTTCAGTTTACTTGACAAAACAAGCAAGTATAGTGTAGATAATCATTGTACCATCTAAACCTTAGACTTGCTTTCAATGAGAACGACAGATCTATAACACATATTTCTATGTGTATTTGCGGCTTGCCCAAATAGTTATGTATTGCAGCTTTAAGAGGGGAGTGGCTTATTCATAAAGCAGCGTATATGTGTTTTCGTAATAAAAAAAGCCTCAGGAACTTGTAGCAGGAAGAAGGTATGAGAAGTTGAGCGTTGACTGTGTTTGCCAGCAAACTCGTCGAAGAAGAATCGTAATGAAATACACTTTTATTTAGAGATGGAAATGATTACAAAATCAGCAAAGCTCTGGAGGTTTGCGCACGTGGTTTATTGCAGCTCGCTGTTCCGAGGTCACCAGTATGGTAACTCTGTCATGATATAAGCACTATACATCTAGGGTACAACCGGACATTCAGCCATGCAGTTGAATACGAGTTTCTGGAAGAATGGGTGATTGACAGCAAAAGTGTATTGGGAAGTTTACAGTTGCTTACAGTATTCTTGAAACGTTATAGCCCTAGAAAAGAGCAACATGTCCATCTAGTGTACACACTATGAATTGCTATATGTCAAATCAAATAAATCATCAAATCAAATTTTATTTGTCACATACACATGGTTAGCAGATGTTAATGCGAGTGTAGCGAAATGCTTGTACAAAGCTCCATGTGTCACATTTAAATAAGAACACATTTTCAGTCATTCTTCTCCAGAGGAACTTACAGGAGCAAGTAGGTTTAAGGGCCTTGCTCAAGGGCACATTGATAGATTTTCCACCAAGTCGGCTCGGGGATTTAAAACCAGCCACTCTTGATTACTAGCCCAACGCTCTTAAACGCTAGTCTACATGCCACCTGCTCAATTGTTTTGTAAATGTTGCTGAAGGATGCGATGGTTTGATATCATCAGTGAATGAGCACCCAATACAATGGAAACTATAGAGCAAATGTAATTTCTTAATAACACTTCTATATTTGTATTGACACCATGAGAGCAACATTTCTTTAAAAAAACATGATTTGAAGCTATACAGCATTTGTTAACAAAGTCTCTTGAATGCACCAAGTTTAGCAAATCTCCTGAATATGCTTTATACATTATTATCCATTTCTAAATGCTTATTCACAAACATTGCAGTATTGTATGTCCTTGTTTTTAAAATTTTTATTTATGATAATTTAAGTTGAGTTGTACTTATCTAATCTAACACGATTCCCTATTCTACCTAACAATCATAATGGTTTTACACAAACATACATGCTATACATACATACATACATACATACATACATACATACATACATACATACATGCATTCAGAAAGTATTCAGACCCCTTGACTTTTTCCACATTTTGTTACGTTACAGCCTTATTCTAAAATGGAATAAATTGTTTTCCCCCCCCATCGTTATACACAAAATACCCCATAATGACACATTTTTGCAAATGTGTGTGTATATATATATATATATATATTTTTTTTTAAACAAAGACATTTCCTATTTACATAACTATTCATACCCTTTACTCAGTAATTTGTTGAAGCACCTTTGGCAGCGATTACAGCATTGAGTCTTCTTGGGCGTGTTCATCAAGGATCTCTCTGTACTTTGCTCCATTCATCTTTCCCTCGATCCTGACTAGTCTCGCAGTCCCTGCCTCTGAAAAACATCCCCAGAGCATGATGCTTCCATCACCATGCTTCAGAGTAGGGATGGCTCACACTGTTCACCCCCTGTCTCTCCCTGTCTCTACAAGCTCACACTGTTCAGGCCAAAGAGTTCAGTCTTGGTTTCATCAGACCAGAGAATCTTGTTTCTCATGTTCTGAGAGTCCTTTAGGTAACTCCAAGCGGGCTGTCATGTGCCTTTTACTGAGGAGTGGCTTCCGTCTGGCCACTCTACTATAAAGGTCTCATTGGTTGAGTGCTGCAGAGATGGTTGTCTTTCTGGAAGGTTCTCCCATCTCCACAGAGGAACTCTGGAGCTTTGTCAGAGTGACCATCAGGTTATTGGTCACCTCCATGACCAAGGCTCTTCTCCCCAATTGCTCAGTTTGGTCAGGCAGCCAGCTCTAGAAAGAGTCTTGGTAGTTCCCAACCTCTCCATTTAAGAATGATGGAGGCCACTATGTTTTTGGGGACCTTCAATGCTGCAGAAATGTTTTGGTGCCCTTCCCCAGATCTGTGCCTCGACAGAATCCTCTCTCGGAGCGCTACAGATTATTGCTTCAACCTCATGGCTTGGTTTTAGCTCTGACATGGACTGTCAACTGTGAGACCTTATATAGACAGATGTGTGCCATTCCAAATCATGTCCAATCAATTGAATTTACCGCAGGTGGACTCCAATCAAGTTGTAGAAACATCTCAAGGATGATCAATGGAAACAGGATGCATCTGACCTCAATTTCGAGTCTCATAGCAAATGGTCTGAATACTTATGTCAATAAGGTATTTTTTAATGTATATATATATTTTAAATTCTAAAAACCTTTTCTAGCTTTGTCATTATGGGGCATTTTGTGTAGATTGATGAGGAAAACAATACATTGAATACATTTTTGAATAAGGCTGTAACGTAACAAAATGTGGGAAAAAGGAAGGGGTCTGAATACTTTCCTAATGCACTGTACATACATACATGCTGTACACGATAACGTAACTGCTTCTGCTTTGAATGTACAGTTGTTTCCATGTACCAGTAGATGGCGACACAACACAAGAGAACCCACAGAGGAAGCAAAAACTAATATCAACGCACATCAGTACGTTTTCTTTGTGCCTTTTTATGATCTTTAATTGAAAATTACTCTGAAAAATAATAGCCATAGTAATTTCAGTGCTGCGTTTTTAACTATTTTACTCTACAAACAGTTCCAACAACTTTCACTAATTTAGACCAAAATAAATATAAATCCAAAAGGATAAATTACATGGAAACTACTTCTCTAGAAAATGGTAAATGCTTCTCTCTAAATAGTAACTACTACTCTGGATAAGAGCGTCTGCTAAAAATGTAATTTAAAAATGTGAAATAGCAGTTTCAACTGAAGTCATTTCCCCATGATGTATTCTCTGTGTCGGGTGTTACATTTGCAGTGTCCAATGTCCAATATGCTGTGGTTTTCACATTCATGCAAAGAATAACTTACCTTTGATTAATTTACCTATGCCACTGACTTTGATGAATGAAGTTTACCTACTACCCAGCGAACTGTGTGCAATTCCCCTTTTTTCTAATGTCTAGCCCTGTGTGGCTGAGCACAGACAGAAACATGTTGCTCTATTGAATCCCGTGGCTTATTCAATACAGTGTTAATATATTCAATACAGTGGTATTGAATATTCTACCACATATGGGGTTCCATGTAGAACACTCTGTGGAAAGGGTTTTGCCTGGAACCCAAAAGGGTTCTACTTGGAACTGAGCAAAGTATAGAGAGAGATCCTTGATGAAAACCTGCTCCAGAGCGCTCAGGACCTCAGGCTGGGGTGAAGGTTCACCTTCCAACAGGACAACGACCCTAAGCACACAGCCAAGACAAAGCAGGAGAATTCTCTGAATACTCTTGAGGGGCCCACCCACTGCCGAGGCTTGAACCCGATTGAACATCTCTGGAGAGACCTGAAATAGCTGTCCAGCAACTCTCCCTATCCAACCTGACAGATCTTGAGTGGATCTGCAGAGAAGAATGGGAGAAACTCCACAAATACAGGTGTGCCAAGCTTGTAGCAACATGCCCAAGAAGACTCGAGGATGTAATCGCTGCCGAAGGTGCTTCAACAAAGTACTGAGTAAAGGGTCTGAATAATTATGTAAATGTTATATTTCAGTTTCTTATTTTTAATAAACGAGCAAACATTTCTAAGAACCAGTTTTAGCTTTGTCATGATGGGGCATTGTGTGTAGATTGTTGAGATTATTATTATTTTTTAAATCAATTTTAGAATAAGGCTGTAACGTACATATGTTTTGAAAGAAGTCAAGGGGTCTGAATACTTTCCGAAGGTACTGTCTATCTCAATGTAAGACCTCAGACTGGAATAGAACAGTTGGAGTTTCTAATGTATTCACATCAGACATGGGTTCAATTTAGAATTGCATAAAACTGATTTGATCATTTATTGGGACAAGTTACTATACTCTTAGAAAAAAGGGTTCTAAAAAGGATTCTTCGGCTGTCCCCATAGGAAAACCCTTTTTGATTCCAGGGAGAACCCTTTTTGATTCCAGGGAGAACACTTTTGATTCCAGGGAGAACCCTTTTTGGTTCCAGGTATAACCCTTTTGGCTTCCATGTAGATCCCTCTGTGGAAAGGGCTTTACCTGGAACCCAAAGGGCTTCTACTTGTCTCTATTGAGACAGCCGAGAACCCTTTTAGGTTCAAGATATTTAAAAAATTCGGACCACATTATGGTTATCCCCCCCTCCCTGAACTACACTAAAATAATGTTGTGTCCATCACGTTCCCACCCTTGAGAGCAGATCCATCAGAAGTGAGAGTACACCTCACACAAACAACAGTGGATATACACAAAGCCGTGCTCCATTTTACAGAATCAATCCCTGGCAGTGGATGGATGACAAATGAAGTCAGGCTTCCCACAAACATGGACAGATTTCCAGTTGATAAAATCACCGGGATGTAAAAGCCATATTCCAATGTGAGTTGTGATAATTGCGTTGTTTGCTCTATAACCTGTTAGTTCATATGCCTTGACACTGTGATATATTGGCCTCAAGGCCCGAGACGCTGCCTTTAGGGCCGTGGGGCTGCCTTTAGGGCCATGGGCTGCCTTTAGGGCCGTGGGGCTGCCAGTAGCAGTGCGTAGGTAAAATCACTGGGGAAGCCAGTGAGTTGTGATAATTGCGTTGTTTGCTCTATAACCTGTTAGTTCATATTTCATATGCCTTGACACTGTGACATATTGGCCTAAAGGCCCGAGACGTTAAGAAGACAGTGGCAGAATAAATTCAAACACACCTTTGTTTCATCACAAAACCGGAGAAGTCCACAAAGCATATTGCATGGAACAAACAGTTACATCAAATCAAATGTTATTTGTCACAATGCGCCGAATTCCAACAGGTGCAGACGGTACAGTGAAATGCCCTTAACCAACAACGCAGTTTTAAGGAAGTACCTAAAAAAGTCATAGATAAGAATAACATCTAATTAAAGAGCAGCAGTAAATAACAATAGCTAGTCTATATACAGGTGGTACGGGTACAGAGTCAATGTGCGGGGGCACCGGTGCCGAGGTAATTGAGGTAATATGTACATGTAGGTCGAGTTATTAAAGTGACTATGCATAGATAATAACAGAGAGTAGCAGCAGCGTAGAAGGGGGGGGGGGGAGATGCAAATAGTCTGGGTAGCCATTTGTTTACTTGTTCAGGAGTCTTATGGCTTGGGGGTAGAAGCTGTTTAGAAGCATCTTGGACCTAAACTTGGCGCTCCGGCACAGCTTTGCCATGCAGTAGCAGAGAGAACAGTCTATGACTTGGGTGGCTGGAGTCTTTGACAATTTTTAGGGCCTTCCTCTGACCGCCTGGTATAGAGGTCCTGGATGGCAGGAAGCTTGGCCCCTGTGATGTACTGGGCCATACGCACTACACTCTGTAGTGCCTTGCAGTCGGAGACTGAGCAGTTGCCATACCAGGCAGTGATGCAACCAGTGCTCTCGATGGTGCAGCTGTAAAACCTTTTGAGGATCTGAGGACCCATGCCAAATCTTCTCTTGAGGGGGAATAGGTTTTGTCTTGCCCTCTTCACGACTGTCTTGGTGTGCTTGGACCATGATAGTTTGTTGGTGATGTGGACACCAAGGAACTTGAAACTCTCAATCTGCTCCACTGCACGCCCCCGTCGGTGAGAATGGGGGCGTGCTCGTTGCTCCTTTGCCTGTAGTCCACAATCATCTCCTTTGTCTTGATCACGTTGAGGGAGAGGTTGTTGTCCGGGCACCATACGGTCAGGTCTCTGACCTCCATATAGGCTGTCTCATCATTGTTGTGTCATCAGCTAAATTTATGATGATGTTGGAGTCGTGCCTGGCCGTGCAGTCATGATTGAACAGGGAGTACAGGAGGGGACTGAGCACGTACCCCTGAGGGGCCCCTGGGTTGAGGATCACCATGGCGGATGTGTTGTTGCCTACCCTTACCACCTGGGGGCGGCCCATCAGGAAGTCCAGGATCCAGTTGCAGGGGGAGGTGTTTAGTCCTAGGGTCCTTAGCTTAGTGATAATGGGCACAATGGTGTTGAACGCTGAGCTGTTGTCAATGAATAGCATTCTCACATAGGTGCTCCTTTTGTCCAGGTGTGGATCTGTTGGTGCGGAATGCAAATTGGAGTGGGTCTAGTGTTTCTGGGATAATGGTGTTGATGTGAACCATGACCAACCTTTCAAAGCATTTCGTGGCAACAGGCGTGAGTGCTACAGGTCGGTAGTCATTTAGGCAGGTTACCTTAGTGTTCTTGGGCACAGGGACTATGGTGGTCTGCTTGAAATATGTTGATATTAGCGACTCAGACAGGGAGAGGTTGAAAATGTTAGTGAAGACACTTGCCTTTTGGTCAGCGCATGCTCGGAGTACACGTCCTGGTAATCCATCTGGCCCTGCGGTCTTGTGAATGTTGACCTGTTAAAGGTCTTACCCACATCAGCTGCGGAGAGCGTGATCACGCAGTTGTCCGGAACAGCTTATGCTCTCATGCATGTTTCAGTGTTACTTGCCTCGAAGCCAGCATAGAAGTTATTTTGCTCATCTGGTAGGCTTGCGTCACTGGGCAGCTCTCGGCTGTGCTTCCCTTTGTAGTGTGTAATAGTTTGCAAGCCCTGCCACATCCGACGAGTGTCAGAGCCGGTGTAGTACGATTTGATCTTAGTCCTGTATTGATGCTTCGCCTGTTTGATGGTCCGTCGGAGGCATAGCGGGGTTTCTTATAAGCTTCCGGGTTAGAGTCCCGCTCCTTGAAAGCGGCATCTCTACCCTTTAGCTCGGTGCGAATGCTGCCTGTAATCCATGGCTTCTGGTTGGGGTATGTACGTATGGTCTCTGTGGGGACGACGTCCTCGATGCGCTTATTGATAAAGCCAGTGACTGATGTGGTGTACTCCTCAATGCCATCGGAAGAATCCTGGAACATATTCCCGTCTGTGCTAGTAAAACAGTCCTGTAGCTTAGCATCTGCTTCACCTGTCCACTTTTTTATAGACCGAGTCACTGGTGCTTCCTGCTTTAATTTTTAGTTTGTAGGTATGAATCAGGAGGATAGAATTATGGTCAGATTTTCCAAATGGAGGGCGAGGGAGATCTTTGCTCTGTGTGTGGTCTAGAATTTTTGTCCCTCTGGTTGCACATTTTGCATGCTGGTAGAAATGAGGTAAAAACGGATTTAAGTTTCCCTGCATTAAAGTTCCCAGCCACTAGGAGCGCCGCCTCTGGATGAGCGTTTTCCTGTTTGCTTATGGCGGTATACAGCTCATTGAGTACGGTTTTAGTGCCAGCATCAGTCTGTTGTGGTATGTAGACAGCTACAAAAAATACAGATGAAAACTCTACAGCTTATCATGAGATACTCTACCTCAGGTGAGCAAAACCTTGAGACTTCCTTAGATATCATGCACCAGCTGTTGTTTACAAATATGCATAGGCCCCCACCCCGTGTCTTACCAGAGGCTGTTGTTATATCCTGCCGATAGAGTGTTTAACCCGCCAGCTGTATGTTCTTAATGTCGTCGTTCAGCCACGACTCGGTGAAACATAAGATATTATAGTTTTTAATATCCCCGTTGGTAGGATATACGTGCTTTCAGTTCGTCCCATTTATTTTCCAGCGATTGAACGTTAGCTAGCAGGACAGATGGCAAAGGCAGATTAGCCACTCGTCACCTGATCCTCACAAGGCACCCTGATCTTCTCCTGCGAATGACGGTGATCTGGGCCTGGTCGGGTATCTGTAGTATTTCCCTCCCGTCCGACATTGAAAGAAAAACTATTTGTTTAATCTGAGGTGAGTAATCGCAGTTCTGATGTCCAGAAGCTCTTTTCAGTCGTAACCAGCAAAATAGCATGGTTGGTTAAGAGCCGATAAGACAGCTGCCATCCCCTCCGGCTCCATCTTTTCCATTTACATTACCTTTAGTATGATCAAGCAAGTTAATGATTCTGACGTTTTTGGGCTACTAAACAACTATTGATTTAGAACCACGGAGAGTATGGTGCAATACAACTGTTACCACCCTGTAACATTGACCTACCACCCCTGTCTGGTACCACCCTGTAACATTGACCTATCACCCCTGTCTGTTACCACCCTGTAATATAGACTTACTAGCCCTGTAACATTGACCTACCACCCCTGTCTGTTACCACCCTGTAACATTGACCCACTAGCCCTGTAACATTGACCTACCACCCTGTAACATTGACCTACTAGCCCTGTCTGTTACCACCCTGTAATATAGACTTACTAGCCCTGTAACATTGACCTACCACCCTGTAACATTGACCTACTACCCCTGTCTGTTACCACCCTGTAACATTGACCTACTAGCCCTGTAACATTGACCTACCACCCTGTAACATTGACCTACTAGCCCTGTCTGTTACCACCCTGTAACATTGACCTACTAGCCCTGTAACATTGACCTACCACCCTGTAACATTGACCTACTAGCCCTGTCTGTTACCACCCTGTAACATTGACCTACCACCCTGTAACATTGACCTACTACCCCTGTCTGTTACCACCCTGTAACATTGACCTACCACCCTGTAACATTGACCTACCACCCCTGTCTGTTACCACCCTGTAACATTGACCTACCACCCTGTAATATTGACCTACCACCCCTGTCTGTTACCACCCTGTAACATTGACCTACTAGCCCTGTAACATTGACCTACCACCCCTGTCTGTTACCACCCTGTAACATTGACCTACTAGCCCTGTAACATTGACCTACTAGCCCTGTAACATTGATCTACTAGCCCTGTAACATTGACCTACCACCCCTGTCTGTTACCACCCTGTAACATTGACCTACTAGCCCTGTCTGTTACCATATTTAGGGCGGCCGGTAGCCTAGCGGTTAGAGCTTTGGGCCCGTAACCGGTTGCTAGATCGAATCCCCAAGCTGTCGTTCTACCCCTGACCAAGGCAGTTAACCCACTCTTCCTAGGCTGTCATTGTAAATAAGAATTTGTTCTTAACTGACTTGCCTAGTAATATAAAGGTTTAATAAAGACTAGTGTCATCTGGGAAATGTAGTCCCCTCTAACCCAACACACTACACTGCTGATCAAGGGAGAAAGCAACCTCAATCTAAGGGTTTCCACACATGGAACTCTCCTGGCTATTACTCAGGA
This sequence comes from Oncorhynchus nerka, assembly GCF_034236695.1. NCBI lineage: Eukaryota > Metazoa > Chordata > Actinopteri > Salmoniformes > Salmonidae > Oncorhynchus > Oncorhynchus nerka. The sequence continues at coordinate 89,290,120 of NC_088415.1, forward strand.
ACACTGCACACAGTTATTAGGAAGACACTTGCCCTCTACGTGACTTGCCACTGTCTGCACATTTCATCTCTACCACTTTCACATTGGATAAAGAGTGTAAAGGTTTTCCTCCTCTTCGACGGAAGAGGAGGTGTATAGCATGGATCGGACCAAGATGCGGCGTGGTAAGTGTTCATGATGTTTATTTTAAAGACAAACTGAACACTAAAATACAAAAACAATAAACGTAACGCGAATAACCAAAAGCAAAAACAGTACTGTGTGGTAAACAAACACAGACACGGAAACCAACAGTGAAACCCAGGCTACCTAAGAATGATTCTCAATTAGAGACAACCAGGCTACCTAAGTATGATTCTCAATCAGAGACAACCAGGCTACCTAAGTATGATTCTCAATCAGAGACAACCAGGCTACCTAAGAATGATTCTCAATTAGAGACAACCAGGCTACCTAAGTATGATCCTCAATCAGAGACAACCAGGCTACCTAAGTATGATTCTCAATCAGAGACAACCAGGCTACCTAAGTATGATTCTCAATCAGAGACAACCAGGCTACCTAAGTATGATTCTCAATCAGAGACAACCAGGCTACCTAAGTATGATTCTCAATCAGAGACAACCAGGCTACCTAAGTATGATTCTCAATCAGAGACAACTAATGACACCTGCCTCTGATTGAGAACCATACCAGGCCGAAACATAGAAATCCCAAAATCATAGAAAAACAAACATAGAACATACTAAATAACGACAAAACAAAGGAAATAAAGGTCCGAACGTGACAAAGAGAGTATCTGTTCCCCACATCCAAATCTGGTCCTCAGAACATGGATTACCTCTCGCCCCATTATCACCACAACCCTGACCCCTGAAACTCGCCTCTGTTTCCCCAAACCATCTTCAATCCAACCACCCATAATAAGACCCACATAATAAAAGTAAGAGCGACTCGAAGAGGGAATGTTGTGAGTAACATTGGTTACTCTTTGTCACCTTCTCTCTCTTTCTGTCATACTTTCTCTTATTCTTTTCCGTCACTATGGGAACAGCTATGGGAAAGGAGGAGGTGCAACTGTACATGAACTTGACCTCAGAGACAATAGGGCTCTATGTTGGTTTATTGGGGAAAATTGAGCTCTATTGGAGGAAATGGGACTCTATGGGGCTTGGTGGGACTCTATGGGGAGAAATGGGACTCTATTGGGGGATATGGGACTCTAAGGGGTGGGAAATGGGACTCTGGGGGGGATATGGGACTCTAGGGGGGAAATGGGACTCTAGGGGGAAATGTGGACTCTATGGGGCTTGGTGGGACTCTATGGGGGAAATGGGACTCTGGGGGGTGGGACTCTAGGGGAAATGGGACTCTAGGGGGGAAATGTGGACTCTATGGGGCTTGGTGGGACTCTATGGGGGAAATGGGACTCTGGGGGATGGGACTCTAGGGGAGAAATGGGGCTCTATGGAGGAAATGAGGCTCTATGGGGGAAAATGGGACTCTATGGGCCTCTGTGGGACTCTATGGAAGGAAATGGGACTCTATGGGGGGAAATGGGACTCTAAGGGGTGGGAAATGGGACTCTAGGGGGGATATGGGACTCTAGGGGGGGAAATGGGACTCTAGGGGGGGAAATGTGGACTCTATGGTGAATGGGACTCTTATAAGCTCACTAATAAACATTGTTTCACATCTCTTCATGGGATAGCTAGGTGTTGTATAGGCTCACTAATAAACATTGTTTCACATCTCTTCATGGGATAGCTAGGTGTTGTATAAGCTCACTAATAAACATTGTTTCACATCTCTTCATGGGATAGCTAGGTGTTGTATAAGCTCACTAATAAACATTGTTTCACATCTCTTCATGGGATAGCTAGGTGTTGTATGAGCTCACTAATAAACATTGTTTCACATCTCTTCATGGGATAGCTAGGTGTTGTATAAGCTCACTAATAAACATTGTTGCTTAGGAATGTTATACATGCTCATTACATTGACATTTCAGTCATTTAGCAAATGCTCTTATCCAGAGCGTTGTATAACAATGCCAATTCTAATATGCAGTGGTAGCCTACTCAGAGGGAAAATAAATTAAATTATAAATAACTGTTATGACTGTTATAAATGTTATATTGCTGCTCATACATGTGTCTATGAACAAATGATGTCTCTTCATCTACAGTATGTCCCACTACATCATATAGATCAATGGGGACAGAAGCAAATGATGTCATGATGATTTATTTGGTGGATGAATTTGCTAACCATCCAGGGGAGACAGTAACAGAGGCCTTTAGATGATTAAAACATGAGCTGTGTTTTGATTCCGGCTCATTGCTTCACGTAGGAGTTTGTGGCGGCAATGTTGTCTTTTGACATTTCACATGTGAACATATTTATTTACATGTGAAAAGACAAGATTATAATTTTCTATCAGGGAACACACATGTACACACACCTACACACACGCACGCACGCACACACGCACGCACGCACACACACACACACACACACACACACACACGCACGCACACACACACACACACACACACACACACACACACACCTACACACACACACACACACACACACACTACACACACACACACACCTACACACACACACACACACACACACACACACACGATGAACAGAAAAGCTCAGTCCCTTTGTGACAGGGATTGATTAAAGAAATGACGCCTTTCATTAGAGAAACCATAATATCCTTCCTGTCATTGTGTGACTACGACCCATGTCAAAGCCTTCCATCTCTGAACTATGCAGTAATGCTAGAGGGTCCACACACAGTTGCCATCGGTAACATCAAAGCCTACTTATTAAATTATCCAACTGAATATCAACCAGGATTAGTTCTATGTTGAAGTCAGATACTTATTTTTATCAGGTGGCTTTGTAAAGTAACCGGGAGTAGAGATAGTATGATAAATATACCTCATAATGGACTGAAAACTAATGAAGCATGAAAAGCTACTGATCTCTGCTGGGGGCCCTGTGGCCATCATCATCCCATTCTCCCTATTTTTTCTCTCTCTTTCTTTCATTCTTCTCATCCTTCTTTCCCTCCTTCTCCAGATTTATTTCCACTCCCCCCCCCTCTCTCCATCTTCCTGTCTCTCTCTTTCTGTCTCTCTCTCTCTCTTTGTATCTCTCTCTCTTTGTCTCTTTCTGTAGTGCGCTGCCAACCCACAGCTCTCTGCGTCCTCCCCCAACAGGACGGGTAGCCTATCCTCATCAGAGAGGTCTTTGAAACCTTTGGAAAATGACTCTCTCTAATTGTTTTATATTTTTTACATTTTGTCAGGAAATGCAGCTCCGTCTCGGGTTCTGCTTGGTGCAGTGGTTGCACAGCCTTTCCTCTACAGGGAGCCAGGTTTTCCTATGTCTACCCAGCAAGGCTCTGCTCACTGAGCCTGTACTTTGTCAAGGTTTTTCTAGGGTCTTGGATCAGTAACCATGGCCAAATAGTTTGCCATTGGTGTACTGCCGATTTAGGGCCAGCTAGCACCTCATTTTGCTTTGTGCTTGTGCTTCCCAATAGGTAATATAGTTTTGTTTAACTGTGTTGTAATTTGGTTTTTATTCTGATTGATTGAATGTTCTGTGTGTTAGGCTTCAGTGTGTTAGTAGAACGGGTTTTTGAACTCTGCCCCAGGACCAGCTGGATGAGGGGACTCTTTTCTTTGCCTAGCTCTTGGAATTGCAGGGCTTGGTAATGATATGAGATTTATGTATTTATGTTTCCAAAACGTAATCGCCCTTTCTTGAGTTCTTATTATTAGTGTATATAGGCTTAATTCTGCCCCTCTATGCATTCTTTGTAGTTTTCCTCTGTATGTAGGGGAATCTTTCAGAACTTTGCATGCAGGGTTTCATTGGGGTGTTTGTCTTGTTTTGCAAGTGGACCCCACACCTGCCATGAAGTGCATTTGGTTCAATGACACACTCAATTAGTTTTAGGCCATTTTTTATAGGCATTAAAAAATCCTGCAGAGTTCTGTCCTCTGCGTAGCTGTGCTGGTCCTGCTTTTGGGCTCCATGGAGTGGAGTGGGGCCAGGTCTGGGCCGGGGGGGCTGCCTCTCTGGTCTGGTAGAAGTGGTGGTCTGGTGTGGGGTAGTAAGCTGGGCCCGGTCCAGTCTGGCTGCACCAATGGAGGTGGTGATGCTGTGGTGGTAGGTGGGACCTGGGGGTGCGCTGGGTCTCGTGTGGCATTGAGGGGGCCTGGGGGTGCGCTGGGTCTGGTGTGGCATTGAGGGGGCCTGGGGTTGCGCTGGGTCTCGTGTGGCATTGAGGGTGCCTGGGGGTGCGCTGGGTCTGGTGTGGCATTGAGGGGGCCTGGGGGTGCGCTGGGTCTGGTGTGGCATTGAGGGGGCCTGGGGCTCCTTGGTGGTGTGATGGTCTGGTGAGGGTCTCTGGGGTGGTCCTCTGTCCAGTGCGGGAGTGGGGTATTTGTCTATGAATTGACACGTCCTTTAGAGTCATTCTCTGTCTCTTTGTCTCTCTCTCTCTCTCTCTCTCTCTCTCTCTCTCTCTCACACACACACACACACTCTATTTTATTCGCCATCCTTCTTTTTTTCCCCTTCGTTTTTCTCTTATTTCTATTCTCTCTCTGTCCCTCCCTCTTACAGATTTTTCTCTTTCCTGTGTGTCCCTGTGTTTTCTCATACCCCACTCACCTTGTCCCTTGCTCTTTATCTCTCTCATCACTGCCTCTACTTCTCTCGTCGTTCTTTATTCTACTTTCCGTCTCTTCCTCTCCTCTCTCTTTCCGTCTCTTCCTCTCTTCTCTCTTTCTGTCTCTTCCTCTCCTCTCTCTTTCCGTCTCTTCCTCTCCTCTCTCTTTCCGTCTCTTCCTCTCCTCTCTCTTTCCGTCTCTTCCTCTCCTCTCTCTTTCCGTCTCTTCCCCTCCTCTCTCTTTCTAGGGCTTCCCGTTTCATGCCCTTATACACCCCATTCTCTTCAGATCACATGGTTTATTTGACATCTATGAGCTCAGTCTTTGATTCCCACTGTTAGCCAGAGAGGAGGGGAAGCACTAGAAAGAGAGAGGAGGGGAAGCCCTAGAAAGAGAGAGGAGTGGAAGGCCTAGAAAGAGAGAGGAGGGGAAGCCCTAGAAAGAGAGAGGAGTGGAAGGCCTAGAAAGAGAGAGGAGGGGAAGCCCTAGAAAGAGAGAGGAGTGGAAGGCCTAGATAGAGAGAGGAGGGGAAGCCCTAGAAAGAGAGAGGAGGGGAAGCCCTAGAAAGAGAAAGAAGGGGAAGAGATGAGTAGCCCGACAACCACACAGAGATCACATGGAGACAATGTGTAGCCAGACAACCACACAGAGATCACGTGTAGACAATGTGTAGCCAGACAACCACACAGAGATCACATGGAGACGTTGAGTAGCCAGACAACTACACAGAGATCACATGGAGAAAATGAGTAGCCAGACAACTACACAGAGATCACATGGAGACAATGAGTAGCCAGACAACTACACAGAGATCACATGGAGACAATGAGTAGCCAGACAACTACACAGAGATCACATGGAGACAATGAGTAGCCAGACAACTACACAGAGATCACATGGAGACAATGAGTAGCCAGACAACCACACAGAGATCACATCGAGACAATGACTAGCCAGACAACCACACAGAGATCACATGGAGACAATGAGTAGCCAGACAACCACACAGAGATCACATGGAGACAGTGAGTAGCCAGACAACCACACAGAGATCACATGTAGACAATGTGTATCACATGGAAACAATGAGTAGCCAGACAACCACACGGAGATCACATGGAGACAATGTGTAGCCAGACAACCACAGAGAGATCACATGGAGACAATGAGTAGCCAGACAACCACACAGAGATCACATGGAGACAATGAGTAGCCAGACAACCACACAGAGATCACATGTAGACAATGTGTATCACATGGAAACAATGAGTAGCCAGACAACCACACGGAGATCACATGGAGACAATGTGTAGCCAGACAACCACAGAGAGATCACATGGAGACAATGAGTAGCCAGACAACCACACAGAGATCACATGGAGACAATGAGTAGCCAGACAACCACACAGAGATCACATGGAGACAATGTGTAGCCAGATAACCACACAGAGATCACATGGAGACAATGTGTAGCCAGACAACCACACAGAGATCACATGGAGACAATGAGTAGCCAGACAACCACACAGAGATCACATGGAGACAATGTGTAGCCAGACAACTACACAGAGATCACATGGAGACAATGAGTAGCCAGACAACCACACAGAGATCACATGGAGACAATGTGTAGCCAGACAACTACACAGAGATCACATGGAGACAATGAGTAGCCAGAGAATGTACAATACAAGAAGTTTACACCAATGTATTTAGAAATGCAGACTTATTAGCACTACTAACACAGCGTAGTGGTTTTCTGTTTGTTCAAATACGTGGTCTGAATATATGTGGGAATATGTATTAGATGTTCGCTCCGGTGCATGTCAAGATAGGAGAGACTCTGGGCGTCTGTGAGCTCATAAGTTATTTATACGCCACTTCATATCCCATCTTGCTGGAAGCTCACCTATCACACTGCATTAGTGTGTTTGGATGTCTCTGCCCATCAAATTCCCCCCGGCTTGGGTTCAAATTCAAATGAGCTCCCTTCACCTCGCCGCCTGCATGTGCTGCGAAAAACAAGGCAAAATACTTGTAGTACTAGCATAGCTACAACCATGGACGGTTTACACAGAGTGCTGTTGCACTGCATTGACTTGGAGAAGTGATTCTCCTGTCTTATCCGGTGTCCTGTGTAAATTTATGTATGCTTCCTCTTAATTCTCTCTCTCTCTTTACCTTTCTCTTCTCTCGGAGGACCTGAGTCCTAGGACAATGCCTCAGGACTACCTGGCCTGATGACTCCTTGCTGTCCCCAGTCCACCTGGTCGGGCTGCTGCTCCAGTTTCAACTGTTCTGCCTGCGGCTATGGATCCCTGACCTGTTCACCGGACGTGCTACCTTGTCCCGGACCTGCTGTTTTCGACTCTCTCTCTCTACTGCACCTGCTGTCTCTAACTGAATGATCGGTTATGAAAAGCCACTCCTGAGGTGCTGACCTGTTGCACCCTCTACAACTACTGTGATTATTAATAACGTGACCCTGCTGGTCATCTGTGAACGTTTGAACATCTTGGCCATGTGCTGTTATAATCTCCACCCGTCACAGCCAGAAGAGGACTCAGAGCCTGGTTCCTCTCTAGGTTTCTTCCTAGGTTCTGGCCTTTCTGGGGGAGTTTTCCCCAGCCACCGTGCTTCTACACCTGCATTGCTTGCTGTTTGGGGTTTTAGGCTGGGTTTCTGTACAGCACTTTGTGACATCGGCTGAAGTAGAAAGGGCTTTATAAACAAATTTGATTGATTGTGTAGTGACAGATGTTGGCAGGATAGCAAAGCATCATGTGGTCGGAGAGGAAGAGGAAGAGAGAGGCCCAACTCCATCCAGCAGGTGGTGTTTTTTGTTGTTTCTTCCACCAAGCAAGGAGTTTTTGTACAGAGGTCAATAAGAGAGTGTCGAATTTGGTCAACTACAAAAAAATGTATGATTCATTTGCTACGTGAGGTTTATTTGATCTAATAGACGTTTCGTAATGCTTAAATTGTTGCACCCGCTACGCCCGAGTGGTTTAAGGCACTGCGTCTCAGTGGTTCGATTCTAGGCTGTATCACAACCGGCTGGGATTGGGAGTCCCATAGGGTGGTGCACAATTGAACCATCATCTTCCGGGTTAGGGTTTGGCCTGGGTAGGCCATCATTGCAAGTACAAAATTTGTTCTTAACTGACTTGACAAGTTAAATAAAAAAATAAGTAGGACATATGACATCCCGGCAACTTTGAGAAAAAACTCTTTATATGGGCGTTGTCTCGAGACGGCTATGCATATTCATGACATGAGGCTAGTAGCATAGCATCTCTCTCTATTTAATACCAGCGGTTGATGTCAACAACCCTCATAGAATATTATACAAAAAATGATTACAATAATGATATGTATCCACCAATCCAAAGAAAGGATAGGCGGGAGATAGACATCCTCGCCGTGCCGCTTTGTGGACAAACAACTTCTATTCTTTAGGGCGGAGCGACATCTTGTCAGTAGATCCATAGTCTTCGATGTAGTGACGTCATCTTTCTGGAGATCTGAAGCTATACTACTATCTTCAGAGCATTAAGCTATTTTATCTGTAGCGTCATATTGACACTGATACATCACTATAAACATCGTCCACAAGAACAGGTCATTTAATGGTACTTTAAAGTCTTTTAATTCAAACGATTTGCTCACATTGGTAAATGTGCATTATTGAAACCAGCCTCCCCATGAATTTGTTAACCTTTTAATAAAGAATTCCTGTTGTGTAACTGAACTTATCACAAATTATAGCTCTTCTGACAACTCTCTCAGAATGACTTCACATTGGGAGTAAAAGCTCTATTCCTGGCTGTCGCAGGGATTTTGCGTCCCAAATAGCACCTTATTCCCTATGTAGTGCACTACTTTTGACCAGAGCGCATAGGGCATTGGTCAAAAGTAGAGCACTACATAGGGAATATGGTGCTATTTGGTATGCCGTCAACATATTGATGAAGTGAGAGCCTGAGCAAAGGTCACTTTAAGGTGACAGCCGGGTGATAAAATATATGCTGGTCCAAAGATGGATGTGACGCGTTGCTATTTGCCTTGGCACAAATGGGTCATGCGTGCTACAGTAGGTCACTCGCACACAGCCAAGATCACCTACAGGGGCCCACCATTCTACTCACTGTTAGACCACCAAGGCCTTTAATATCACTCAAAGCACAGACCACGGTGTCACAGATTAGATCGCCAGATGCCGTGACAGTCTTAGTATTCAGGGTGTTTTATGAAATGCAATTGTATTACTTGGGTCCGGTCTCTTCAAAAAGTAATTAAATTAGCTATGCGTCCCCCCAGATAGAAAGACAAATAGAACACGGTACGGTTATCCATTATTCATAATACGTCCTAGTAAAAAAGGTAAAAAAGGACCCTAAAACAATGGCTGTCGGTAGAAAACAATGGCTGTCGGTAGAAAACAATGGCTGTCGGTAGAAAACAATGGCTGTCAGTAGAAAACAATGGCTGTCAGTAGAAAACAATGGCTGTCGGTAGAAAACAATGGCTGTCAGTAGAAAACAATGGCTGTCGGTAGAAAACAATGGCTGTCAGTAGAAAACAATGGCTGTCAGTAGAAAACAATGGCTGTCGGTAGAAAACAATGGCTGTCGGTAGAAAACAATGGCTGCGTCCCCAACGGCATCCTATTCACTATATATTGTACTATTTTTTGAAAACTGAGCCATATGGGTTCCGTAAGGGGGGGACCTGTACGAAAAAAAGAAGAAAAAAAAACAAGTACGAAAATGGTTAGTCGTTCTGGATAAGAGCGTCTGCCAAATGTTAAAATGTAAACTCCGTTCAAAAGTAGTGCACGTTGTAGGAAATAGGGAGTCACAGACGTTGTTAGCCACATTTGCGTCGTACCGTATTTTTTTGTGTGTAGGGCCTTGTTATGGTTACGTCATATTGCTGAGTCTACCTTTAATTAACAACGCAATTATGACATTAGAAGCACTACTCTTACTATAAATGTGGTATTGGTTTTGACATTAGAAGCACTACTCTTACTATAAATGTGGTATTGGTTTTGATATTAGAAGCACTACATTTACATTTACATTTAAGTCATTTAGCAGACGCTCTTATCCAGAGCGCCTTACAAATTGGTGCATTCACCTTATGACATCCAGTGGAGCAGCCACTTTACAATAGTGCATCTAAGGGGGGGTGAGAAGGATTACTTTATCCTATCCTAGGTATTCCTTAAAGAGGTGGGGTTTCAGGTGTCTCCGGAAGGTGGTGATTGACTCCGCTGTCCTGGCGTCGTGAGGGAGTTTGTTCCACCATTGGGGGGCCAGAGCAGCGAACAGTTTTGACTGGGCTGAGCGGGAACTGTACTTCCTCAGTGGTAGGGAGGCGAGCAGGCCAGAGGTGGATGAACGCAGTGCCCTTGTTTGGGTGTAGGGCCTGATCAGAGCCTGGAGGTGCCGTTCCCCTCACAGCTCCGTAGGCAAGCACCATGGTCTTGTAGCGGATGCGAGCTTCAACTGGAAGCCAGTGGAGAGAGCGGAGGAGCGGGGTGACGTGAGAGAACTTGGGAAGGTTGAACACCAGACGGGCTGCGGCGTTCTGGATGAGTTGTAGGGGTTTAATGGCACAGGCAGGGAGCCCAGCCAACAGCGAGTTGCAGTAATCCAGACGGGAGATGACAAGTGCCTGGATTAGGACCTGAGCCGCTTCCTGTGTGAGGCAGGGTCGTACTCTGCGGATGTTGTAGAGCATGAACCTACAGGAACGGGCCACCGCCTTGATGTTAGTTGAGAACGACAGGGTGTTGTCCAGGATCACGCCAAGGTTCTTAGCGCTCTGGGAGGAGGACACAGTGGAGTTGTCAACCGTGATGGCAAGATCATGGAACGGGCAGTCCTTCCCGGGAGGAAGAGCAGCTCCGTCTTGCCGAGGTTCAGCTTGAGGTGGTGATCCGTCATCCACACTGATATGTCTGCCAGACATGCAGAGATGCGATTCGCCACCTGGTCATCAGAAGGGGGAAAGGAGAAGATTAATTGTGTGTCGTCTGCATAGCAATGATAGGAGAGACCATGTGAGGTTATGACAGAGCCAAGTGACTTGGTGTATAGCGAGAATAGGAGAGGGCCTAGAACAGAGCCCTGGGGGACACCAGTGGTGAGAGCACGTGGTGAGGAGACGGATTCTCGCCACGCCACCTGGTAGGAGCGACCTGTCAGGTAGGACGCAATCAAGCGTGGGCCGCGCCGGAGATGCCCAACTCGGAGAGGGTGGAGAGGAGGATCTGATGGTTCACAGTATCGAAGGCAGCCGATAGGTCTAGAAGGATGAGAGCAGAGGAGAGAGAGTTAGCTTTAGCAGTGCGGAGCGCCTCCGTGATACAGAGAAGAGCAGTCTCAGTTGAATGACTAGTCTTGAAACCTGACTGATTTGGATCGAGAAGGTCATTCTGAGAGAGATAGCGGGAGAGCTGGCCAAGGACGGCACGTTCAAGGGTTTTGGAGAGAAAAGAAAGAAGGGATACTGGTCTGTAGTTGTTGACATCAGAGGGATCGAGTGTAGGTTTTTTCAGAAGGGGTGCAACTCTCGCTCTCTTGAAGACGGAAGGGACGTAGCCAGCGGTCAGGGATGAGTTGATGAGCGAGGTGAGGTAAGGGAGAAGGTCTCCGGAAATGGTCTGAAGAAGAGAGGAGGGGATAGGGTCAAGCGGGCAGGTTGTAGGGCGGCCGGCCGTCACAAGACGCGAGATTTCATCTGGAGAGAGAGGGGAGAAAGAGGTCAGAGCACAGGGTAGGGCAGTGTGAGCAGAACCAGCGGTGTTGTTTGACTTAGCAAACGAGGATCGGATGTCGTCGACCTTCTTTTCAAAATGGTTGACGAAGTCATCTGCAGAGAGGGAGGAGGGGGAGGGGATTCAGGAGGGAGGAGAAGGTGGCAAAGAGCTTCCTAGGGTTAGAGGCAGATGCTTGGAATTTAGAGTGGTAGAAAGTGGCTTTAGCAGCAGCGACAGAAGAGGAAAATGTAGAGAGGATGGAGTGAAAGGATGCCAGGTCCGCAGGGAGGCGAGTTTTCCTCCATTTCCGCTCGGCTGCCCGGAGCCCTGTTCTGTGAGCTCGCAATGAGTCGTCGAGCCACGGAGCGGGAGGGGAGGACCGAGCCGGCCTGGAGGATAGGGGACATAGAGAGTCAAAGGATGCAGAAAGGGAGGAGAGGAGGGTTGAGGAGGCAGAATCAGGAGATAGGTTGGAGAAGGATTGAGCAGAGGGAAGAGATGATAGGATGGAAGAGGAGAGAGTAGCGGGGGAGAGAGAGCGAAGGTTGAGACGGCGCGATACCATCCGAGTAGGGGCAGTGTGGGAAGTGTTGGATGAGAGCGAGAGGGAAAAGGATACAAGGTAGTGGTCGGAGACTTGGAGGGGAGTTGCAATGAGGTTAGTGGAAGAACAGCATCTAGTAAAGATGAGGTCGAGCGTATTCCCTGCCTTGTGAGTAGGGGGGGAAGGTGAGAGGGAGAGGTCAAAAGAGGAGAGGAGTGGAAAGAAGGAGGCAGAGAGGAAAGAGTCAAAGGTAGACGTGGGGAGGTTAAAGTCGCCCAGAACTGTGAGAGGTGAGCCGTCCTCAGGAAAGGAGCTTATCAAGGCATCAAGCTCATTGATGAACTCTCCGAGGGAACCTGGAGGGCGATAAATGATAAGGATGTTAACCTCTTCAGTCGACCCTCTACTTTTTTGAACATTCTGTTAAAAATCGCGCAACATTTCAGCGCCCTGCTACTCATGCCAGGAATATAGTATATGCATTTGCTTAGTCTGTGTGGATAGAAAACACTCAGACGTTTAAAAAACTGGTTAAATCACTGCTGTGGCTTTACCAGAACGGCATTTACATCGAAAAGCACAGGAAAAACTGATCACTGAAAATGGGAAAATATATCCATGCGCTACTTGATCCCATTGATAAAGGTGAACCACAATTAATTGACTGAGGTTGCAGTACCTACAGCTTCCACACAGTGTCTAGAGTCTTGTCATTTCCCTTCGAGTTTTTTCTTGGTCAAACACATGCAGGACACCGTATCTAATCCGGTCTAGGACTGGATATTTTCGTTGAGTTTCTAGCCGGACATTTTTCCAGACGGACAGCTAATGATCTTTACATCGCCTCCTGATGAATTTTATCGCTTATTAACGTTTACTAATACCTAAAGTTGCATTACAAACGTATTTCGAAGTGTTTTGTGAAAGTTTATCGTCGACTTTTTGAATTTTAAAAATGACGTTACGTTTTGAAACGATGTTTTTTTCGTTTATCACACAGTCTACATATAACGATATCTAGGCTTTATATGGACCGATTTAATCGAAATAAAGACCCAAATAGTGTTTATGGGACATCTAGGAGTGCCAACAAAGAAGATGGTGAAAGGTAATGAATGTTTTCTATTTTATTGTGCGGTTTGTGTAACGCCGAAATGCTAATTATTTTGTTTACGTCCCCTGTGGGTCTTTTGGGGTGTTGCATGCTATCAGATAATAGCTTCTCATGCTTTCGTCGAAAAGCATTTTAAAAATCTGACTTGTTGCCTGGATTCACAACGAGTGTAGCTTTAATTCGATACCCTGCATGTGTATTTTAATGAACTTTTGAGTTTTAACTAATACTATTAGCATTTAGCGTAGCGCATTTGCATTTCCAGAGCTCTAGTTGGGACGCAAGCGTCCCGAGTAGAAGCAACAGGTTAAGCTTGAAAGGGCTGGTAACTGTGACAGCATGGAATTCAAAGGAGGCGATAGACAGATGGGTAAGGGGAGAAAGAGAGAATGACCACTTGGGAGAGATGAGGATCCCGGTGCCACCACCCCGCTGACCAGAAGCTCTCGGGGTGTGCGAGAACACGTGGGCGGACGAAGAGAGAGCAGTAGGAGTAGCAGTGTTATCTGTGGTGATCCATGTTTCCGTCAGTGCCAAGAAGTCGAGGGACTGGAGGGAGGCATAGGCTGAGATGAACTCTGCCTTGTTGGCCGCAGATCGGCAGTTCCAGAGGCTACCGGAGACCTGGAACTCCACGTGGGTCGTGCGCGCTGGGACCACCAGATTAGGGTGGCCGCGGCCACGCGGTGTGGAGCGTTTGTATGGTCTGTGCAGAGAGGAGAGAACAGGGATAGACAGACACATAGTTGACAGGCTACAGAAGAGGCTACGCTAATGCAAAGGAGATTGGAATTACAAGTGGACTACACGTCTCGAATGTTCAGAAAGTTGAGCTTACGTAGCAAGAATCTTATTGACTAAAATGATTAAAAATGATACAGTACTGCTGAAGTAGGCTAGCTGGCAGTGGCTGCGATGTTGATTCGGGGGCTAGCTGGCTAGCTAGCAGTGTTGATTACGTTACGTTGCGTTAAAAGAACGACAATAGCTGGCTAGGTAACCTAGAAAATCGCTCTAGACTACACAATTATCTTTGATACAGAGACGGCTATGTAGCTAGCTATGTAGCTAGCTACGATCAAACAAATCAAACCGTTGTACTGTAATGAAATGAAATGAAACTGTGATACTACCTGTGGAGCGAGGCGGAATGCGACCGGGTTGTTGAGTTCTAATCGGTAGACGTTGGCTAGCTAGCAGTGTCTCCTACGTTAAGGACGACAAATAGCTGGCTGCGTTGTTGATTCAGGGGCTAGCTGGCTAGCTAGCTAGCAGTGTTGATTACGTTACGTTGCGTTAAAAGAACGACAATAGCTGGCTAGGTAACCTAGAAAATCGCTCTAGACTACACAATTATCTACACAATTATCTTTGATACAGAGACGGCTATGTAGCTAGCTACAGAGACGGCTATGTAGCTAGCTCTGTAGACGGTGGGCATTAGCTAGCTGGCTAGCTGCTGGGCAGATACGTTAGGACGACGAAATACGATAATTACGCAATTATCTTTGATACAAAGACGGCTATGTAGCTAGCTAAGAAGAAATTGCTAAGATTAGACAAATCAAACCGTTGTACTATAATGAAATGTAATGAAATGTAATGAAAAGTTATACTACCTGCAGACCGAAGTGCAGATATACTCTTACTATAAATGTGGTATTGGTTTTGACATTAGAAGCACTACTCTTACTATAAATGTGGTATTGGTTTTGACATTAGAAGCACTACTCTTACTATAAATGTGGTATTGGTTTTGACATTAGAAGCACTACTCTTACTATAAATGTGGTATTGGTTTTGACATTAGAAGCACTACTCTTACTATAAATGTGGTATTGGTTTTGACATTAGAAGCACTACTCTTACTATAAATGTGGTATTGGTTTTGACATTAGAAGCACTACTCTTACTATAAATGTGGTATTGGTTTTGACATTAGAAGCACTACTCTTACTATAAATGTGGTATTGGTTTTGACATTAGAAGCACTACTCTTACTATAAATGTGGTATTGGTTTTGACATTAGAAGCACTACTCTTACTATAAATGTGGTATTGGTTTTGACATTAGAAGCACTACTCTTACTATAAATGTGGTATTGGTTTTGACATTAGAAGCACTACTCTTACTATAAATGTGGTATTGGTTTTGACATTAGAAGCACTACTCTTACTATAAATGTGGTATTGGTTTTGACATTAGAAGCACTACTCTTACTATAAATGTGGTATTGGTTTTGACATTAGAAGCACTACTCTTACTATAAATGTGGTATTGGTTTTGACATTAGAAGCACTACTCTTACTATAAATGTGGTATTGGTTTTGACATTAGAAGCACTACTCTTACTATAAATGTGGTATTGGTTTTGACATTAGAAGCACTACTCTTACTATAAATGTGGTATTGGTTTTGACATTAGAAGCACTACTCTTACTATAAATGTGGTATTGGTTTTGACATTAGAAGCACTACTCTTACTATAAATGTGGTATTGGTTTTGACATTAGAAGCACTACTCTTACTATAAATGTGGTATTGGTTTTGACATTAGAAGCACTACTCTTACTATAAATGTGGTATTGGTTTTGACATTAGAAGCACTACTCTTACTATAAATGTGGTATTGGTTTTGACATTAGAAGCACTACTCTTACTATAAATGTGGTATTGGTTTTGACATTAGAAGCACTACTCTTACTATAAATGTGGTATTGGTTTTGACATTAGAAGCACTACTCTTACTATAAATGTGGTATTGGTTTTGACATTAGAAGCACTACTCTTACTATAAATGTGGTATTGGTTTTGACATTAGAAGCACTACTCTTACTATAAATGTGGTATTGGTTTTGACATTAGAAGCACTACTCTTACTATAAATGTGGTATTGGTTTTGACATTAGAAGCACTACTCTTACTATAAATGTGGTATTGGTTTTGACATTAGAAGCACTACTCTTACTATAAATGTGGTATTGGTTTTGACATTAGAAGCACTACTCTTACTATAAATGTGGTATTGGTTTTGACATTAGAAGCACTACTCTTACTATAAATGTGGTATTGGTTTTGACATTAGAAGCACTACTCTTACTATAAATGTGGTATTGGTTTTGACATTAGAAGCACTACTCTTACTATAAATGTGGTATTGGGTTTTGACATTAGAAGCACTACTCTTACTATAAATGTGGTATTGGTTTTGACATTAGAAGCACTACTCTTTCTATAAATGTGGTATTGGGTTTGACATTAGAAGCACTACTCTTTCTATAAATGTGGTATTGGTTTTGAGAATATACATAACTACAATAGGCACAATAAATGTCTACTAACTTTAAACTAATGCCAACAGTAGAATACATTTACTGTATACAGTGTGTACAGAGACATGATGGCTGTACCCTGCAAATCACACAGGTATATTTACCTGCTGTACCCTGCAAATCACACAGGTATATTTACCTGCTGTACCCTGCAAATCACACAGGCATATTTACCTGCTGTACCCTGCAAATCACACAGGTATATTTACCTGCTGTACCCTGCAAATCACACAGGTATATTTACCTGCTGTACCCTACAAATCACACAGGTATATTTACCTGCTGTACCCTGCAAATCACACAGGCATATTTACCTGCTGTACCCTGCAAATCACACAGGCATACAGTGCCTTGCGAAAGTAATCGGCCCCCTTGAACTTTGCGACCTTTTGCCACATTTCAGGCTTCAAACATAAACATATAAAACTGTATTTTTTTGTGAAGAATCAACAACAAGTGGGACACAATCATGAAGTGGAACGACATTTATTGGATATTTCAAACTTTTTTAACAAATCAAAAACTGAAAAATTGGGTGTGCAAAATTATTCAGCCCCCTTAAGTTAATACTTTGTAGCGCCACCTTTTGCTGCGATTACAGCTGTAAGTCGCTTGGGGTATGTCTCTATCAGTTTTGCACATCGAGAGACTGAAATTTTTTCCCATTCCTCCTTGCAAAACAGCTCGAGCTCAGTGAGGTTGGATGGAGAGCATTTGTGAACAGCAGTTTTCAGTTCTTTCCACAGATTCTCGATTGGATTCAGGTCTGCACTTTGACTTGGCCATTCTAACACCTGGATATGTTTATTTTTGAACCATTCCATTGTAGAATTTGCTTTATGTTTTGGATCATTGTCTTATTGGAAGACAAATCTCCGTCCCAGTCTCAGGTCTTTTGCAGACTCCATCAGGTTTTCTTCCAGAATGGTCCTGTATTTGGCTCCATCCATCTTCCCATCAATTTTAACCATCTTCCCTGTCCCTGCTGAAGAAAAGCAGGCCCAAACCATGATGCTGCCACCACCATGTTTGACAGTGGGGATGGTGTGTTCAGAGTGATGAGCTGTGTTGCTTTTACGCCAAACATAACGTTTTGCATTGTTGCCAAAAAGTTTAATTTTGGTTTCATCTGACCAGAGCACCTTCTTCCACATGTTTGGTGTGTCTCCCAGGTGGCTTGTGGCAAACTTTAAACAACACTTTTTATGGATATCTTTAAGAAATGGCTTTCTTCTTGCCACTCTTCCATAAAGGCCAGATTTGTGCAATATACGACTGATTGTTGTCCTATGGACAGAGTCTCCCACCTCAGCTGTAGATCTCTGCAGTTCATCCAGAGTGATCATGGGCCTCTTGGCTGCATCTCTGATCAGTCTTCTCCTTGTATGAGCTGAACGTTTAGAGGGACGGCCAGGTCTTGGTATATTTGCAGTGGTCTGATACTCCTTCCATTTCAATATTATCGCTTGCACAGTGCTCCTTGGGATGTTTAAAGCTTGGGAAATCTTTTTGTATCCAAATCAACCTCTGATCAATGGAACTAACCTAAGATTAGCCAGAATCTTACTCTGTATTGTTGCTATTTGTTTACCGAGTAAGAGGAGAAATTATGAGAAAATGTTAACCCATAAGAGTCTAAGCCCTGTCTAAACCGGGATTGGGGGTTCTACTAAACTATATGGAATTGTTTTAAGAAGGTCATACGAAGGATCATTTTGCTATTTGCTATTTGAAGAACCCTTGATGTATAAAAAAATATATATAACTAAATTATTTGATGACCATTTTTATTTTGCCTTACTGCTATTACCCCATACAAACGCATTGAATAACAGACTTCCTACATGGATTCACAGATAATCCTTACTGCTATTACCCCATACAAACACATTGAATAACAGACTTCCTACATGGATCAACAGATAATCCTTACTGCTATTACCCCATACAAACACATTGAATAACAGACTTCCTACATGGATTCACAGATAATCCTTACTGCTATTACCCCATACAAACACATTGAATAACAGACTTCCTACATGGATTCACAGATAATCCTTACTGCTATTACCCCATACAAACACATTGAATAACAGACTTCCTACATGGATCAACAGATAATCCTTACTGCTATTAGCCCATAGAAACACATTGAATAACAGACTTCCTGCTATTAGCATGGATCAACAGATAATACAAACTTGAATAACTATTAGCCCATAGAAACACATTGAATAACAGACTTCCTACATGGATCAACAGATAATCCTTACTGCTATTAGCCCATAGAAACACATTGAATAACAGACTTCCTACATGGATCAACAGATAATCCTTACTGCTATTAGCCAATACAAACACATTGTATAACAGACTTCCTACATGGATCAACAGATAATCCTTACTGCTATTAGCCGATACAAACACATTGAAGAAACAGATTCACTACATGGATCAACAAATACTCCTTACTGCTATTAGCCAATACAAACGCATTGAAGAAACAGATTCACTACATGGAACAACAAATAATCCCCCGAAAATATCAAAAGGAAATTTGTTCTGAAGCATCTCTCCTATACCTGAGAAATATCAGAAAACATTTGTTATTTTGTTGACATGTAAACTCACTCAGTCCACCAATCAGGCCTTTATGGTATAGTGGCCAGACGGAAGCCACTCCTGAGTAAAAGGCACATGACAGCCCACTTCACCTAAAGACTCTCAGACCAGGAGAAACAAGTTTCTCTGGCCTGAATGCCAAGCGTCACATCTGGAAGAAACCTGTCACCATCCCTATGGTGAAGCATGGTGGTGGCAGCATCATGCTGTGGGGATGTTTTTCAGCAGCAGGGACGGCGAGACTAGACAGGATCGAGGGAAAGAAGATCGGAGCAAAGTACAGAGAGATCCTTGATGAAAACCTGCTCCAGAGCGCTCAGGACCTCAGACTGGGGTGAAGGTTAACCTTCCAACAG
This sequence comes from Oncorhynchus nerka, assembly GCF_034236695.1. Classification (NCBI taxonomy): domain Eukaryota; kingdom Metazoa; phylum Chordata; class Actinopteri; order Salmoniformes; family Salmonidae; genus Oncorhynchus; species Oncorhynchus nerka. The sequence continues at coordinate 89,309,564 of NC_088415.1, forward strand.
GACAACAACCCTAAGCACACAGCCAAGACAACGAAGGAATGGCTTCAGGAAAAGTCTCTGAATTTCCTTGTGTGGCCCAGCCAGAGCCTGGACTTGAACCCGATCGAACATCTCTGGAGAGACCTGAAAATAGCTGTGCAGCGACACTCCCCATCAAACCTGACAGAGCTTGAGAGGATCTGCAGAGAAGGTTGGGAGAAACTCCCCAAATACAGGTGTGGCAAGCTTGTGGCAAGCTTATACTGTACCCAAGAAGATTTGAGGCTGTAAATGCTGACAAAGGTGCTTTAATAGTGGTCCTAAAGGTTCCGTTTTAGGACCACTATTGTTTTCACTATATATTTTACCTCTTGGGGATGTTATTCGAAAACATAATGTAAACTTTCACTGCTATGCGGATGACACACAGCTGTACATTTCAATGAAACATGGTGAAGCCCCAAAATTGCCCTCGCTAGAAGCATGTGTTTCAGACATAAGGAAGTGGATGGCTGCAAACTTTCTACTATTAAACTCGGACAAAACAGAGATGCTTGTTCTAGGTCCCAAGAAACAAAGAGATCTTCTGTTGAATCTGACAATTAATCTTAATGGTTGTACAGTCGTCTCAAATAAAACTGTGAAGGACCTCGGCGTTACTCTGGACCCTGATCTCTCTTTTGAAGAACATATCAAGACCATTTCGAGGACAGCTTTTTTCCATCTACGTAACATTGCAAAAATCAGAAACTTTCTGTCCAAAAATGATGCAGAAAAATTAATCCATGCTTTTGTCACTTCTAGGTTAGACTACTGCAATGCTCTATTTTCCGGCTACCCGGATAAAGCACTAAATAAACTTCAGATAGTGCTAAATACGGCTGCTAGAATCCTGACTAGAACCAAAAAATGTGATCATATTACTCCAGTGCTAGCCTCTCTACACTGGCTTCCTTTCAAAGCAAGGGCTGATTTCAAGGTTTTACTGCTAACCTACAAAGCATTACATGGGCTTGCTCCTACCTATCTCTCTGATTTGGTCCTGCCGTACATACCTACACGTACGCTACGGTCACAAGACGCAGGCCTCCTAATTGTCCCTAGAATTTCTAAGCAAACAGCTGGAGGCAAGGCTTTCTCCTATAGAGCTCCATTTTTATGGAACGGTTTGCCTACCCATGTCAGAGACGCAAACTCGGTCTCAACCTTTAAGTCTTTACTGAAGACTCATCTCTTCAGTGGGTCATATGATTGAGTGTAGTCTGGCCCAGGAGTGGGAAGGTGAACGGAAAGGCTCTGGAGCAACGAACTGCCCTTGCTGTCTCTGCCTGGCCGGTTCCCCTCTTTCCACTGGGATTCTCTGCCTCTAACCCTATTACAGGGGCTGAGTCACCGGCTTACTGGGGCTCTCTCATGCCGTCCCTGGAGGGGGTGCGTCACCTGAGTGGGTTGATTCACTGTTGTGGCCATCCTGTCTGGGTTGGCGCCCCCCTTGGGTTGTGCCGTGGCGGAGATTTTTGTGGGCTATACTCAGCCTTGTCTCAGGATGGTAAGTTGGTGGTTGAAGATATCCCTCTAGTGGTGTGGGGGCTGTGCTTTGGCAAAGTGGGTGGGGTTATATCCTTCCTGTTTGGCCCTGTCCGGGGGTGTCCTCGGATGGGGCCACAGTGTCTCCTGACCCCTCCTGTCTCAGCCTCCAGTATTTATGCTTCAGTAGTTTATGTGTCGGGGGGCTGGGGTCAGTTTGTTATATCTGGAGTACTTCTCCTGTCCTATTCGGTGTCCTGTGTGAATCTAAGTGTGCGTTCTCTAATTCTCTCCTTCTCTCTTTCTTTCTCTCTCTCGGAGGACCTGAGCCCTAGGACCATGCCCCAGGACTACCTGACATGATGACTCCTTGCTGTCCCCAGTCCACCTGGCCATGCTTCTGTTCCAGTTTCAACTGACCTGAGCCCTAGGACCATGCCCCAGGACTACCTGACATGATGACTCCTTGCTGTCCCCAGTCCACCTGGCCATGCTGCTGCTCCAGTTTCAACTTCCACCTGACTGTGCTGCTGCTCCAGTTTCAACTGTTCTGCCTTATTATTATTCGACCATGCTGGTCATTTATGAACATTTGAACATCTTGGCCATGTTCTGTTATAATCTCCACCCGGCACAGCCAGAAGAGGACTGGCCACCCCACATAGCCTGGTTCCTCTCTAGGTTTCTTCCTAGGTTTTGGCCTTTCTAGGGAGTTTTTCCTAGCCACCGTGCTTCTACACCTGCATTGCTTGCTGTTTGGGGTTTTAGGCTGGGTTTCTGTACAGCACTTTGAGATATCAGCTGATGTACGAAGGGCTATATAAATAAATTTGATTTGATTTGGATTTGATTTGACTTTAACAAAGTACTACGTAAAGAGTTTGAATAGTTATGTAAATGTAATATTTCCATTTTTTTTGTTTCATAAATTTGCAAAAATTCATAACCTGTTTTTGTTTCGTCATTATGGGCTATTGTGTGTAGATTTATCAGGGAATAAAACAATTTAATACATTTTAGAATAAGGCTGTAACGTAACAAAATGTGGAAAAAGTCAAGGGGTCTGAATACTTTCCGAATGCACTGTATGTGTTTGTGAGAGTCTTTCAACAGAGGGGTCATATTAGTATGTAGCCCAAACTGTTCGGACGCTATAGACAGAAGTTGGCAGATGGGCTGTACCGACTGCAGACGCGTCCCAAGACGCTTGTAGGGGTTGTAGAGTAAAACAGAGAACACCATCATGTTCGTAAGAGTCTCATCCATTTTAGGCCAAACCCGTTTGGACACTACAGACGTTTTCATGAGAAGACCAATTTTAGAGTTGTCTCATGGTCTGACAAATACTGCTCTCTAGCTCTGACCTTTCATCACAGATGTCTCATGGTCTGACAAATACTGCTCTCTAGCTCTGACCTTTCACCACAGATGTCTCATGGTCTGACAAACACCAATCTCTAGCTCTGACCTTTCACCACAGATGTCTCATGGTCTGACAAACACCTCTCTAGCTCTGACCTTTCATCACAGATGTCTCATGGTCTGACAAACACCTCTCTAGCTCTGACCTTTCATCACAGATGTCTCATGGTCTGACAAACACCAATCTCTAGCTCTGACCTTTCACCTCTCATGGTCTGACAAACACCAATCTCTAGCTCTGACCTTTCACCACAGATGTCTCATGGTCTGACAAACACCTCGCTAGCTCTGACCTTTCATCACAGATGTCTCATGGTCTGACAAACACCAATCTCTAGCTCTGACCTTTCACCTCTCATGGTCTGACAAACACCAATCTCTAGCTCTGACCTTTCACCACAGATGTCTCATGGTCTGACAAACACTGCTCAAGCTCTGACCTTTCACCACAGGTGTGGAAGTGCGACATAGACGGATGCATTGGATTGAGATGCATCTAGTGCAGAAAAACTGATATCTCTAACTTAAACTGACAGACTTTTATGGGGATTTAAAAAAATAAATATGCTAATTAGATTTTCCCCGGGGGCGCAGTCATCAACCTTATTAACTCAGGACTGCCCCACATAGAGCTTTTCAAAAGTAGAGACCGAATTTAGTCCATAAAAACACATTTCCAGATAGATAACTCCAGCAGAAGGTGTTCGATTTTGACCACAACATGCTTCCGAATTTGCCAAGCATTAGGTGATGGGATTTTTTTTTTGTGGGAGGGGGGGGTAAGATTTCGAATGCAAAATGTCAGCTTATTTTTAGTAGGTTATACAGGACTGCCGAAGGCCACTTTCAGCGCTGTCTCTTATCATTGAAGCCAAGCATTCATTCACGCTCTCACATATCAACCCAATTCATATTTCCCCTCCTCTGTCTTTGGAAATGTTAAGTCTCATTTGTGTGCTGTTATTAAGCAATAAGGCCCGAGGGGGTGTGGTATATGGCCAATATACCATGGCTAAGGGCTGTTCTTAGGCACGACTCAAAACCCTTAGCCGTGGTATATTGGCCATATACTCCAAACCCCTGAGGTGCCTTATTGCTATTATAAACTGGTTACCAACGTAATTAGAGCAATACAAATGTATATGTCAGCCAATCAGAATTCAGGCCTCGAACCACCCAGTTTATAATGGCAGTTAGAAAAACCTTAAAATTCTCTCTGGCATTCCTTTGCAGAGTTTGCTGACATTACACTTTTTAAATTTTAATAACAGAAGTAAGAACTCTTATTTACAATGACAGCCTACACCAGCCACACCCAGTTGACAGTGGGCCAATTAAGCAGCACCTGCTGTACTCCCCAGACTCCCCAAATATAGCCAGTTGTGATAGAGCCTGGATTTGAACCAAGGCATCTGTAGCCTCTAGCACTGAGATACAGTGCCTTAGACCACCGCACCACTCAGGAGCACAAAATCAACTTCCAGCTACAGCTTATTTTACTAAAACATCTAGATAGAAATGTGGCATAGCCCTTTACTTGAAATTTTTACCTTTTTTTTTACAAAAAAGTTATATACAAAGAATATACTTCCTATGGACACCGGCTGTAGGATAGCCCTAATAAAGAACAGGCAGTGTCAACAAAGACATTTGATAAGCAAATCTTAGTAGAAATCCACTCCAAGAAAAATTATCTGCAGTCTGCTACAATTTCCATTACACAATAGATATTGTCTTGATAAAATGATTTTTTGTTCTGATAGTGTTCACTCAGACACAGAGACAGATATTCAGTGGAAAGCAGCACTGTATTGTCATGGTACAATGCCAACGAGCAGAAGCTAAAAGGCTCTTTGGGTTTATCGGGCTGGCTTCGGGCCTGGGACATGCTACTATTTCATTTAGAGCTAATGGCTTAGCCAAAGTTATCAAGGAATAATAGTAGTAATAATAGTTAGTAAGGAATGTCAGTCCAAGAAGAATGCAGGAGGGAAGCTACAGTATCTGTTCAATCTCTCCTTTCATCAGGAATCGATTACCCGTTCCAATAAAATTAATTACCTCCAGACTTGAGTGTAATAAGTGACATGATGGCTGTCGCCTGAAATCAGGATTACATTTCGCTGCAGAACAAAGAGACATCAATGCAATGTTGGCGAAAGTTCTGGTGGGGGGGGGGGGGGGGATGAATTTCTAAGAAGGGTGACAAATTCCACCCAACACTTCAATATGAAATAGGGCCTTCGAGTGACTGCCACTCATCTTGATTAAGTCCCATATAGAGTAATGTAAATGAAACAATGCCCTCATAATTAAGATTCCATTGCTATATGTTTTTCCCTGACTTGTCTTTATTCCCAACTAGTTTTAATAATATATCTTTAAAACTCCCGGTTACCCTGCACACAGATTAATTAAGCCTGGAGGTCGGGGCCAGTAACCAACAGGTCACTGGTTTGAATCCTTGAGCTGAACAGTTGAAAATCTGTTGCTGTGCCCTTGAGCAAGGCGCTTAACACCAATTGCTCCAGGTGCACTGGGCATTGGTGACCTCCCTCCCTGTGGGTGTCTCAGGCGGAGATGGGTTATGCAAGAAACACATTTCCATTACACTCTTGTACAAGTTTGTAACAGGATCAATATAAGCACCCCTAAATTATTAGCATTGGACTAAACAGCTATTTCAATTGAGATTCACCACTGAAATAACATTTTAGTACAGGACTAGGCTTTATCTGTGTCTCTGAAACAGGCCCTAATAGATTTAACATACTTATTTGATACAGCTGCATTATGTCTACCATAGCTACCTGGTCCTATGTATTTGACTACTTAGATTTTGGTTCCATAAAGAGAGCTGTCCCCTGCCTGTTTCTCGCCCATGCATCACTCATACACAATGCCCCGAGTTACTGCCCATTACGGTGAGTGAATTATACATATAATCACATCTCCCATTCCACCTCATTAGCTTCCTCACCTAACCCCCTGATTCACTGGCTGGAGAGTACTAATTCAAAACCACGAGTCGCCGTGTTCAGGCGGATGTCCTGTCAGAGTGCAAGTTTAACCGCGGGAAAAATGGTTGCGGACATTGGCTCCGAGACCTGTTAATTAGATTTATCACTGCAGAAGCCTAGGAGCCTAGCCACAAAATGAAATTAATGTGTTGTAGGGGGGACTCAGGGGTGGAAATAGAATATGTCTCCTTCGATTTGCGAAACAATTCTTGCTGAACCTGAAATATGTAGGCTGCCCCATGGTATGAATAAATAATTGACGGTGTGGAAAGTGCGTCGGCTGAGTAGAAAGGGTTTCCGTTTGTTTCTCAGCGGACATTTGTAATACTGACACGTATTCCTACGAGCATACTCCTTTGTTTCTGTCACTGTAGGCCTATACAATGTATGTACAATGCCACGTTATACAGTATCTTTGCTTACCTTCCAAACAACTCACAGAATACCAGCCTAAACCAGCGGTTCCCAAACTAGGGGAAGTGGCCCCATGTGGGGTCGCCTGATATGAAAATGGGAGAATTTCCAAAATCCTGAAGAAGAAAAAATATATATTTCTACAAATATTACAACATCATCTTTGCATCTCAAAACCATTGTAATGTGGTTAACCTTAAAAATCTAAATGAAAATGATTCAAACATAAACATATAAAATCACACACTATTGCAGAGACTTTGGCACCAAAATGGCATCCTGTTCCCTATGTAGGGCACAATTTATGACCAGAGCTTTATGGTCCCTGGTCAAAAATAGTGCACTACATAACTTTTACAAGGAACTCTCGAGATTTAGTTATTCTCAACCACACCTCTAAAGAGGCCTCTCTAAGTTGTCGTTTTGATGTTGAGGACCCTCTTTAGCATTCAAACAGTGAGGGGCACATCACACAACAATCTCATGCATTGTAGTTTAGGGTTATCATTGTGTTATTATGTCTGAACAATTCTACTTTCTGTCTTGGGCTGGCAAACTCTGCCTTTAAGGCAGATAAGAAAGTAATTGAAAACAAGGAAAGTACATTTCCTGAAGAAAATATGGTAGTTTGTTTTAAAGTATTTATGGTTTGTGAAATAAATTATTGTTGTGGTAGTGACTGCACTAATAATGGTACTGGTTGTAGTTTAAATAGTATGTAGATGTAGATGGAAAGATTGATTACATTTACATTTAAGTCATTTAGCAGACGCTCTTATCCAGAGCGACTTACAAATTGGTGCTTTCACCTTATGACATCCAGTGGAACAGCCACTTTACAATAGTGCCTCTAGGTCTTTTAAGGGGGGGGGGGGGGAGGGGGAGAAGGATTACTTTCTCCTATCCTAGGTATTCCTTAAAGAGGTGGGGTTTCAGGTGTCTCCGGAAGGTGGTGATTGACTCCTCTGTCCTGGCGTCGTGAGGGAGTTTGTTCCACCATTGGGGGGCCAGAGCAGCGAACAGTTTTGACTGGGCTGAGCGGGAACTGTACTTCCTCAGTGGTAGGGAGGCGAGCAGGCCAGAGGTGGATGAACGCAGTGCCCTTGTTTGGGTGTAGGGCCTGATCAGAGCCTGGAGGTAGTGAGGTGCCGTTCCCCTCACAGCTCCGTAGGCAAGCACCATGGTCTTGTAGCGGATTTCAACTGGAAGCCAGTGGAGAGAGCGGAGGAGCGGGGTGACGTGAGAGAACTTGGGAAGGTTGAACACCAGACGGGCTGCGGCGTTCTGGATGAGTTGTAGGGGTTAATGGCACAGGCAGGGAGCCCAGCCAACAGCGAGTTGCAGTAATCCAGACGGGAGATGACAAGTGCCTGGATTAGGACCTGCGCCGCTTCCTGTGTGAGGCAGGGTCGTACTTGTTGTAGAGCATGAACCTACAGGAACGGGCCACCGCCTTGATGTTATTTGAGAACGACAGGGTGTTGTCCAGGATCACGCCAAGGTTCTTAGCGCTCTGGGACGAGGACACAATGGAGTTGTCAACCGTGATGGCGAGATCATGGAACGGGCAGTCCTTCCCGGGAGGAAGAGCAGCTCCGTCTTGCCGAGGTTCAGCTTGAGGTGATGATCCGTCATCCACACTGATATGTCTGCCAGACATGCAGAGATGCGATTCGCCACCTGGTCGTCAGAAGGGGGAAAGGAGAAAATGAATTAGCAATGATAGGAGAGACCATGTGAGGTTATGACAGAGCCAAGTGACTTGGTGTAAGAATAGGAGAGGGCCTAGAACAGAGCCCTGGGGGACACCAGTGGTGAGAGCACGTGGTGAGGAGACGGATTCTCGCCACGCCACCTGTAGGAGCGACCTGTCAGGTAGGAAATCCAAGCGTGGGCCGCGCCGGAGATGCCCAACTCGGAGAGGGTGGAGAGGAGGATCTGATGGTTCACAGTATCGAAGGCAGCCGATAGGTCTAGAAGGATGAGAGCAGAGGAGAGAGAGTTAGCTTTAGCAGTGCGGAGCGCCTCCGTGATACAGAGAAGAGCAGTCTCAGTTGAATGACTAGTCTTGAAACCTGACTGATTTGGATCAAGAAGGTCATTCTGAGAGAGATAGCGGGAGAGCTGGCCAAGGACGGCACGTTCAAGAGTTTTGGAGAGAAAAGAAAGAAGGGATACTGGTCTGTAGTTGTTGACATCGGAGGGATCGAGTGTAGGTTTTTCAGAAGGGTGCAACTCTCGCTCTCTTGAAGACGGGAGGGACGTAGCCAAGGGATGAGTTGATGAGCGAGGTGAGGTAAGGGAGAAGGTCACCGGAGATGGTCTGGAGAAGAGAGGAGGGGACAGGGTCAAGCGGGCAGGTTGTTGGGCGGCCGGCCGTCACAAGACGCGAGATGTCATCTGGAGAGAGAGGGGAGAAAGAGGTCAGAGCACAGGGTAGGGCAGTGTGAGCAGAACCAGCGGTGTCGTTTGACTTAGCAAACGAGGATCGGATGTCGTCGACCTTCTTTTCAAAATGGTTGACAGAAGTCATCTGCAGAGAGGAGGAGGGGGGGGGGGAGGAGGATTCAAGAGGGAGGAGAAGGTGGCAAAGAGCTTCCTAGGGTTAGAGGCAGATGCTTGGAATTTAGAGTGGTAGAAAGTGGCTTTAGCAGCAGAGAGAGAAGAGGAAAATGTAGAGAGGAGGGAGTGAAAGGATGTCAGGTCCGCAGGGAGGCGAGTTTTCCTCCATTTCCGCTCGGCTGCCCGGAGCCCTGTTCTGTGAGCTCGCAATGAGTCGTCGAGCCACGGAGCGGGAGGGGGAGGACCGAGCCGGCCTGGAGGATAGGGGACATAGAGAGTCAAAGGATGCAGAAAGGGAGGAGAGGAGGGTTGAGGAGGCAGAATCAGGAGATAGGTTGGAGAAGGTTTGAGCAGAGGGAAGAGATGATAGGATGGAAGAGGAGAGAGTAGCGGGGGAGAGAGAGCGAAGGTTGGGACGGCGCGATACCATCCGAGTAGGGGCAGTGTGGGAAGTGTTGGATGAGAGCGAGAGGGAAAAGGATACAAGGTAGTGGTCGGAGACTTGGAGGAGAGTTGCAATGAGGTTAGTGGAGGAACAGCATCTAGTAAAGATGAGGTCAAGCGTATTGCCTGCCTTGTGAGTAGGGGGAAGGTGAGAGGGTGAGGTCAAAAGAGGAGAGGAGTGGAAAGAAGGAGGCAGAGAGGAATGAGTCAAAGGTAGACGTGGGGAGGTTAAAGTCGCCCAGAACTGTGAGAGGTGAGCCGTCCTCAGGAAAGGAGCTTATCAAGGCATCAAGCTCATTGATGAACTCTCCGAGGGAACCTGGAGGGCGATAAATGATAAGGATGTTAAGCTTGAAAGGGCTGGTAACTGTGACAGCATGGAATTCAAAGGAGGCGATAGACAGATGGGTAAGGGGAGAAAGAGAGAATGACCACTTGGGAGAGATGAGGATCCCGGTGCCACCACCCCGCTGACCAGAAGCTCTCGGGTGTGCGAGAGCACGTGGGCGGACGAAGAGAGAGCAGTAGGAGTAGCGGTGTTATCTGTGGTGATCCATGTTTCCGTCAGAGCCAAGAAGTCGAGGGACTGGAGGGAGGCATAGGCTGAGATGAACTCTGCCTTGTTGGCCGCAGATCGGCAGTTCCAGAGGCTACCGGAGACCTGGAACTCCACGTGGGTCGTGCGCGCTGGGACCACCAGATTAGGGTGGCTGCGGCCATGCGGTGTGGAGCGTTTGTATGGTCTGTGCAGAGAGGAGAGAACAGGGATAGACAGACACATAGTTGACAGGCTAGAGAAGAGGCTACGCTAATGCAGAGGAGATTGGAATGACAAGTGGACTACACGTCTCGAATGTTCAGAAAGTTAAGCTTACGTAGCAAGAATCTAATTGACTAAAATGATTAAAATGATAGAGTACTGCTGGGGTAGGCTAGCTGCGTTGTTGACACTACCCTAATCAAGTCGTACCGTTGAGTGTGAAGTTTCTACAATGCTGCTTATCGGGAGCTAGCTGGCTAGCTAGCAGTGTTGGTTACGTTACGTTGCGTTAGGAGAACGACAATAGCTGGCTAGCTAACCTAGAAAATCGCTCTAGACTACACAATTATCTTTGAAACAGAGACGGCTATGTAGCTAGCTATGTAGCTAGCTACGATCAAACAAATCACACCGTTGGGACTGTAATGAAATGAAATGAAAAAGTGATACTACCTGTGGAGCGACGCGGAATGACCGAAAGTTCTATTCAGTAGACGTTGGCTGGCTATTGGCTAGCTAGGAGTGTCTCCTACGTTAAGGACGACAAAATAGCTGGCTAGCTAACCTCGGTGAATTAAGATAATCACTCTAAGACTACACACTCTAAACTACACAATTATCTTGGATGCGAAGACAGCAAAGACAACTATGTAGCTATCTAATACTACACTAATCAAGTCGTTCGGTTGAGTGTGATAGTTACTACAGTGCTACGGTAGCCGGTGAACGATGATTGATTGATTGATTGATTGGTTGATTGGATATGATAAGATAGGATAGCCTGAACATGTGAAAGTTGGTTCGGTGTCTCAAGCTTGAAGAGTTACTGTTCAAAAGTTACTGTTGGTGATTTATAGTTGATACAAGTTTTTAAGAATTTGAAGTTGGGTTTGCCTGAACATGTGAACGTTTGTTAGTGAGTTAATTTATGCTAATGTATGCAAATGTATATAGTTATAGTGGATAAATTTTTTTTTAATAATTTGAAGTTAGGATTGCTTGAACATTTGAAAGTTGGTTTGGTGTCTCTAGTTTGAACAGCTCAAGAGTTTATGGAAAGTTTTATGCAAATTTATGCAAATGTACAATATCAGTCAGAAGTTTAAACACACCAAAATGTACTCCCACTAAGTGTAACAGTATCTGTTGAGATATGTCTGTTACTTTTTTTGGGCTGCAATCTGATCTGCTAGAGCTGCCCCGGTCAACTGTAAGTGCTGTTATTGTAAAGTGGAAACGTCTAGGAGCAGCAACGGCTCGAAGTGGTAGGCCACACAAACTCACAGAACAAGACTGCCGAGTGGTGAAGTGCGTAGCCCGTAAAAAGTCTTCAGTTGTAACACTCATTACCGAGTTCCAAATTGCAACGTCAGCACAATAACCGTTTGTCCAGATCTTCATGAAATGGGTTTCCATGGCCGAGCACCAGCCTAAGAAATATCCCTGATTTTAGCTCCCCATATGATTTCTGTTTGTTAGCCAACTAGCCACCTTGCCATTGGCATAAAGAGTAAATATATTAATCAGATGTGTGTGGCAATAGCTAACTAGCTATCACATTATATTGCCACTAGATAGGCTGGATAAGCTATCTAAGTAGCTGCAGTGTCAACTATATAGCTAGCTAACTTTAGCTAAATCAACCGGTCAGTCCAGTGCAGTATCCTCCCATTCCATTGCTCTCTCTCATTCTGGGTTTGTGTGTCTAAATGTCATTCTGTTTTTATGACAAGGCCTATAAGTACATCTGTCATACTGTCAGTGTACAATCTAAGCTTTTGGTGCCACATACTAAAAATCAACACAACATGTGTAAGTGTCTCTTTTTAGTTACGGCTTGTAGCTACACAACTGAGGGGGAGGGGAATGGGCAGCTAAGAAAAGAAAACACCCTTCAAAGTGGAAAGGAGAGGTTCAGAAGAGAAGGAGGATGGAATGTAAATCTGGTTTTGTCTAGAAGGGATACAGCTTTTGTCAAAAATTGCTTTTCGTAGCAGGTTAGGAGATTTAAGTCAGGAGGAGTAGGTTAAGGTTAGGAAAAGGGTTCAGATTAGCTAAAATTCAACAACAAAAAATGTACTTTTGACGTCAATTACATTCTATGATGAAATGTGTCAGATTTGCATACTAGTACCATGATTGACAGTGAAACGTTGGTTTTTATTGTTCGACTGTTGGAACACTTACCTGTTCATCCTGAAACATTTGAGTCAATTGGAGGTGTACTTGAGGATGTATTTCAAGGCCTACCTTGACATCATGGGAAAATCAAATGAAATCAGCCCAAAAAATGTAGACCTCCTCAAGTCTGGATCATCCTTGGGAGCAATTTCCAAACGCCTGAAGATACCACGTTCATCTGTACAAACAATAGTACGCAAGTATACACACCACAGGACCACGCAGCCGTCATACCGCTCAGGAAGGAGACGCGTTCTGTCTCCTAGAGATGAGCGTACTTTGGTGGAAAAGTGCAAATCAATCCCAGAAACAACATTAAAGGACCTTGTGAAGATGCTGGAGGAAATAGGTACAAAGGTATCTATATCCACAGTAAAAACGAGTCCTATATCGACATAACCTGAATGGCCACTCAGGAAGGAAGAAGCCACTGCTCCAAAACCCCCATAAAATAGCCAGACTACAGTTTACAACTGCACATGGGGACAAAGATAGTAATTTTTGGAGAAATGCCCTCTGGTCTGGTGAAACAAAAATAGAACTGTTGGCTATAATAATGTTTGGAGACTTGCAAGCCAAAGAACACCATCCCAACCGTGAAGCATGGGGGTGGCAGCATCATGTTGTGTAGGTGCTTTGCTGCAGGAGGGACTGGTGCACTTCACAAAATAGATGGCATCATGAGGGAGGAAAATTATGTGGATATATTGAAGCAACATCTCAAGACATCAGTCAGGAAGTTAAAGCTTGGTCGCAAATGGGTCTTCCAAATGGACAATGACCCCAAGCATACTTCCAAACGGCTTAAGGACAACAAAGTCAAGGTATTGGAGTGGCCATCACAAAGCCCTGACCTCAATCCTATAGAAAATGTGTGTGCAGAACTGAAAAAGCGTATGCGAGCAAGGAGGCCTACAAACCCGACTCAGTTACACCAGCTCTGTCAGGAGGAATGGGCCAAAACTCACACAACTTATTGTGGGAAGCTTGTGGAAGGCTACACGAAACGTTTGACCCACGTTAAACAATTTAAAGACAATGCTACCAAATACTAATTGAGTGTATGTAAACTCCTGACCCACTGGGTATGTGATGAAAGAAATAAAAGCTGAAATATATCATTATCTCTACAATTATTCTGACATTTCACATTCTTAAAATAAAGTGATGATCCTAACTGACCTAAGACAGGGAATTTTTTACTAGGATTAAATGTAAGGAATTGTGAAAAACGTAGTTTAAATGTAGTTTAAAAACCGAGTTAAATGTATTTGGCTAAGATGTATGCAAATTTCCAACTTCAACTTTATATATAACGATGGTTGTTGATGTGTATGGATGAATTTCAAATACATTTTTGTACATTTGAATGTTGCAGAATGGACCTTGGTCTACAGCGTTTGAGCGAGCGAGAGAGAACATTATTTTAAGATAGCGAGCCCTGATCCCAATGACTTAATTGCCCCGGAACGGAGAGAAAGAAAACGGACACATTTTTTGGCAAATCACAAGGCTCATTTGAATTTCTTGATGGCATCAGAAAAATTCTACGCAACAAAAGAGTGGTCAAGTTAAGATCTGACATCTGCACCTTCACACTGACAGTGAAAAGTTGAATTGGATGAAAATGTATTCATGCCAAGTCAATAGCCATTTCCGCACCTAAATTATATCTCCACAGCGGAAGACAGCGGCTCAACTTCAGGGTGTATGGGTTTGATGGATGAGTGTGTTTGTTTGTGCTCTCTGAAGGCCCCCCTTTGTCTGACACGGAATAACTCTGTTCAGGTTGACCTACTTAAATGTCCAATAAAACTGTATTATCACATGCACCGCTATCATCCTTGTAAATCATGTGACGCAGGCCCTATGGTCATCATTGACACGCTCCCCACAGAGTGATGAAGTGCCCACAAAACAAAAACTCACAATGACCCAGTTACGAATTTAAGACTGTTGCTCCGACTGATTTTAAAAGTGAAGCTACTTTGGGGATTGCTGCACTTTGAGTTGAACGTGTGCATAGGAAGAGTTTATTATCTCTGTCTTTACTTCACAGATTTTCTCCTGTGGATGAGGTCAATTTACTACACAGATACTCTTCCAATATTTTTCATCATTACTACCTACTACTACAATCACTAGTATTATCACACAACTATCACAGCAATACTGTCCTACCAAGCAAAAAGGCAGTAACTCCTCATTTGGTCGAAAATTAAAATTATGTCATTTTCGCTACATTAAATACATGCTAAATCATGTGGACAAGTATCCTGCCTCTATTGTATTGTGATTTGGAGAAAATGTGGGTCATGTTAGCAGTAACTGTATAAAGTTACTGTGAAACCAAGGTAAATAAAAGCCATTTTTTTCTCAGTTCCACGCCACGGGCAGTTACTGTCTTTTTGCTTGGTAGGGCAGAATAGTAATCCCACAATACCAGTTCAACCACTACTTCAGTATTGTATTTAATGAATAGAAGTATTAACATGTTTTAACAAGAGTTGCGACAGAGGTTGGAGTGGAATAATTGTGACTTGTCTGTCTCCAGCAAATCTTTGAGTGCACAGTGGGGACTATGGCTTCTAATGATTTCATTTCACACCCTGCCCATCATACCGGCTATCATCATATTGCAGAAATAATTGCTTGGGTTCCTGTGAAGACTAAGACATGATTTCCCTTTGCCTCTTATCATCAGTGAAACATTAAAAACATCCATCATAAAACTGTGCAAAACTGTATCCCTAGTACTTTGAAATGAGTATTATTTTTTAAAAGCTGCTTACCTTGTACTTTGCACATCCATAGTGTGAGTTCAGTACATTCTCCGGTTAGGGGAGGCTGAGTTTAAGTAAAGAAATACTGTACCTCTGATATGTTAAGTCATAATTATTTAATTAAAGTTAGGATTATGGCATTTAATACAACAGGAACTGGGGATATGTTGGTGTGTTATGACAATTACCACAACAAAACCCATAAACCATTAAACTGATGATTCATAATACAAAAAAAGGTAAACAAAATAATAACTCGCACAGAATAAAAAATGTATTTAGTCTTGTAATAGTATTTACTGCTCAAACTGAACATAATACCATTCTGTTTTCGACTGTGTGACTGGGGTTGCTATTTAGGAGGTGGGATTGAGGGTGAGATGAATGGTTGCTGACAGGCCTAACCTCAATCCTTGGCCGGACATGGTGACATTTGAGTAGTCTAGTTTGCAGGGTTTGATGAGTTAGCCAAGGTGCTTGTGTCCAGATGCAGCCACTTTGTCTCTGCAGGAGTTCAGGAAGCTTGAGGCGAGACTCCCCTAGATGGTTGTAATTCTGGGGGAGCAGTTGGTTTTCATTTCAGTAGCAATGTTTTTTACTCTCCAAGGTACAGATATATCTGCCAAAGGGTAAGAAGCATAGGATGCGGGAAGACACTAGGTGTGTTCCAGGGGGTCTGTTGTGAAGGCACTGAGATTGTGATAAGGTCACATTGAGTTCACACAGAGTTCAAACCCGAAAAAGTGTCCCATTGTGATCCAAAGAATTGTAGATATGAAGTCACTGTCAATGTCTGAAAAATTACAGGAATTCTGTGCAGTAGTGCATTAGTTTTGAGCACTTATCCACACCTTGTTTTTTGACTGGAAGTTTAATCTGGCCAACCTTCACAGCTTTGTATAGAATTTATAGATTTTGTAATGATAGGCTCAACATGTGATGCCGTCAAGTTCCCAAATTTTCAGTGATTCAAGTCCAACACATTAACCATTCAGCCAACACAGCCTTGTGAAATATTTACCAAACAAGCTGCAATAACTGAATATCTAGAATGTAATTTTATGCTGCAGTGTTAAGATTTATCTTCACTGGAACTAAGGGGCCCGATCCGTGAAAAACAGATCATTATTCCTCCTCCACCAAACTTTTCAAATGGCACTATGCATTCAGGCAAGTAGTTATCCTGGCATCCACCAAACCCAGATTCGTCCGTTGGACTGCCAGATGGTAAAGCGTGATTCATCACTCCAGATAATTAATTTCCACGGCTCCAGAGTCCAATGGCAGTGAGCTTTACAGCACACCAGCTGATGCTTTGGTATTGTGTATGGTGATCTTAAGCTTGTGTGCAGCTGCTCGGCCATGGAAACCCATTTCATGAAGCTTGTTACAGACAATTTTTATGCACTACACGCTTCAGCACTTGGCGGTTCCATTCTGTGAGCTTGTGTTGCCTACCACATCGCAGCTGAGGCGTTGTTGCTCCTAGATGTTTCCACTTCACAATAACAGGACATACAGTTGACAGCAGGGCAGAAATTTGACAGACTGAATTGTTGGAAAGGTGACATCCTGTGACGGTAATACGTTGAAAGTCACTGAGCTATTCAGTAAGCCATTCTATGACAAACCATTTTTTATTTTTAACATTTATTATTATTTTTACATATCCTTGGTGACTTGATATTGATGAAGTGCTTAATGCATAGACTTGTCCTTTGATTCAAGTGCTCAGAATATGTATTCCTTGAAAAACAGTTCAAATAGGCTCTTCAGTAGACAGTCTCGTCTTTACAGAAGTAAAATTGACAGAATGAGATAACCGACTGGTTAAGGCCTGGTAGTTAACATGGCAAGCTGTGATGGCCGAGTGGTTAAGGCGTTGGATTTGAAATCCAATGGGGTCTCCCCGTCCCAATCCCTTTACTTGCATTCCAACAGCTGCAATGGCCGAGTTCTTTAGACGTTGGACCTGAATTTCAATGGGGTCTCCCCACCCATGTTCTTACCTTGCTCGAAGCGTATAGCCCACTTCTGCTTTCTCCTCATCACTTTCCTTAGATTCCTACTGCTTGAAAAGTAGGCTCTTCAATAGCGATAATATGGTCATTTTAGAGGTAAAATGGACAGAACGAGATAGCGGACTGGTTAAGGCATGTTATGTAATAGGAGAAGCTGTGATGGCCGAGAGGTTAAGGCGTTGGATTCGAAATCTAATGGGGTCTCCCCGCGCAGGTTCGAACCCTGCTCACAGCGCTTTGACAAATCAGTCTTTATTTGCAACATGTCATTGGGGAGTTAATATGGATAATGTCCTTGATCTGTGGACTTCTCCTTTGATTCAGGTGCTCAGAGTATATCTTCCAAGACAAAGAGTTCAAACAGGCTCTTCAGAACAGATCCTTCTGGTTGTGAGATCTTCGAGCTGTTAAGGACTGCAAGATAACAGAGAAGGTTTTGATGGCAGAGTGGTTAAGGCTTTGGACTTGAAATCCAATGTTGTCTTCCTGCGCAGGGTTGAAATCTGCTCGCAGTGCTATGACAAACCAGTATTTTGAACATATCCTTGGTGACTTGATATGGATAATCTCTTTAAGACATGGACTTGTCCAGTGATTCAAGTGCTCAGAATACTTTTGTCTTTGTGTGAGCTAATTGAGAAAGTTGTGATGGCCGAGTGGTTAATACGTGATTTGGCGTAATAAGATCAATATGTCGGGCCATCAAGTTGACCATTTTACACCAATGATGTCTGTTTCCAAATCCCAAACCCTTTACTCAAGCTTACAAGATGGCGTAGCAGTCGGACGTGTGTTTTGTCTTGTCCCGTCCTGTCTGGTGTAAATATAGTTTCCTTGTTTTTTTTCTGTATATATTTCGTACATATTTTAATCTCACTTTCCAACTACAGGCTGAATATACTCTCCTGCAACCCGCATCACCCAATGTGGTACGGATCTGCTTTTTCTATACTTTAGAACCGGAACCCCCATCAGAAGCTAGCCAGCTAACTAGCTACTAGCTACTACTCAGTTAGCCACTGCTAGCGGTCTTCAAAGCTAACTAGGACACCAGCGCGACATCAACCCAGAGCATATCAGACTGCTTTTTCTCTACCACATCTCCGGATTCCTACCGCAAGCTCTGAACCTTTACACCGGATCATCGCAACTAGCTAGCTGCAATCCGAGTGGCTACTCCTGGCTAACGTCTCTGTCCCAAAGCAAGCACCAGTTAGCCTTGAGCTAGCCTCGAGCTAAGCCCATCTCCCGACTAGCCGAAGAGGTCCAACAATACCTATTTTGCCAATTGGCCTGGACCCTCTACTGCCGACACGGAGCCCGCCGATCCATCACGACTGGTCCGCCGACATAATCGTCCGAGGCGGTTTCAACAGGCTTTTCCGTTGCGACATCGCCAAAGATCCATCTGCTGGCCAAGGCCCGCGAGCTTTCTGAATCGCTGTGTCTCCAGCTCACCTAGCGTACTAGAGCACCTGTAGCATACTCCTGGGCTACAATTACCCGGGCCCACGACCGGTCTGTCGATGTCACCGCATGAAGAGGAATAAACAGACTCACCCCATCGCGACGTCCCCCAAAGGTTAACTCTCTAGCCCTCGCTATCTCCCTGCTTGCTAATTCGGCCTGCTAACGGCTAGCTTGTCTAGCTCCGGTCCACTAACTGCTACCTTGTCTAGCCCGGGCCTACGAACTGTTAGCTTGTTAGCACAGGCCTGCTAACCGTCTGAACCACCACGTCCCAAACACTCTCTGAACCCATTTACTTTCTATCTCTTTTTGATTTTTAATTTGTTTATACCTTCCGGAAACCTGCCTCACCCAATGTGATACGGAATCGCTGTTACTTTTAATTTTATTTTTATGACACACTCAAGAACCTCCAGACGCTAACCAGCTAACTAGCTACAAGCTATTTAGTCATTGTTAGTTTTTTTAAACCTGGATAACACTCGCCAGCCCAGCTTCCCTGCCCATCCACCGCTGCCCCCTGGACACTGATCTCTTGGCTACATAGCTGACGCACGCTGGACTGTCCATTAATCACGGTACTCCATTCTGCTTGTTTGTTTTACCTGTCGGCCCCGTTGTCTAGTCAACGCCATTTTACCTGCTGTTTGTTGTGCTAGCTGATTAGCCTCGCCTACTGTTTTTAGCTAGCTTTCCAAATTCAACACCTGTGATTACTGTATGCCTCGCTGTATGTCTCTCTCAAATGTCAATATGCCTTGTATACTGTTGTTCAGGTTAGTTATCATTGTTTTAGTTCACAATGGAGCCCCTAGATCCACTCTGCATACCCCTGTTACCTCCTTTGTCCCACCTCCCACACATGCGGTGACCTCACCCATTACAACCAGCATGTCCAGAGATACAACCTCTCTCATCATCACCCAGTGCCTGGGCTTACCTCCGCTGTACCCGCACCCCACCATACCCCTGTCTGCGCATTATGCCCTGAATATATTCTACCATGCCCAGAAATCTGCTCCTCTTATCGCCTGCCCCCAACGCTCTAGGCGACCAGTTTTGATAGCCTTTAGCCGCACCCTCATACTACTCCTTCTCTGTTCCGCGGGTGATGTGGAGGTAAACCCAGGCCCTGCATGTCCCCAGGTACCCTCATTTGTTGACTTCTGTGATCGAAAAAGCCTTGGTTTTATGCATGTCAACATCAGAAGCCTCCTCCCTAAGTTTGTTTTACTCACTGCTTTAGCACACTCTGCTAACCCTGATGTCCTTGCCGTGTCTGAATCCTGGCTCAGGAAGGCCACCAAAAATTCAGAGATTTCCATACCCAACTATAACATCTTCCGTCAAGATAGAACTGCCAAAGGGGCGGAGTTGCAGTCTACTGCAGAGATAGCCTGCAAAGTAATGTCATACTTTCCAGGTCCATACCCAAACAGTTCGAACTACTAGTTTTGAAAATTACTCTCTCCAGAAATAAGTCTCTCACTGTTGCCGCCTGCTACCGACCACCCTCAGCTCCCAGCTGTGCCCTGGACACCATTTGTGAATTGATCGCCCCCATCTAGCTTCAGAGTTTGTTCTGTTAGGTGACCTAAACTGGGATATGCTTAACACCCCGGCAGTCCTACAATGTAAGCTAGATGCCCTCAATCTCACTCAAATCATCAAGGAACCCACCAGGTACAACCCTAACTCTGTAAACAAGGGCACCCTCATAGACGTCATCCTGACCAACTGGCCCTCCAAATACACCTCCGCTGTCTTCAACCAGGATCTCAGCGATCACTGCCTCATTGCCTGTATCCGCCACGGAGCCGCAGTCAAACGACCACCCCTCATCACTGTCAAACGCTCCCTAAAACACTTCTGTGAGCAGGCCTTTCTAATCGACCTGGCCCGGGTATCCTGGAAGGACATTGACCTCATCCCGTCAGTTGAGGATGCCTGGTCATTCTTTAAAAGTAACTTCCTCACCGTTTTAGATAAGCATGCTCCGTTCAAAAAATGCAGAACCAAGAACAGATACAGCCCTTGGTTCACTCCAGACCTGACTGCCCTCGACCAGCACAAAAACATCCTGTGGCGGACTGCAATAGCATCGAATAGCCCCCGTGATATGCAACTGTTCAGGGAAGTCAGGAACCAATACACGCAGTCAGTCAGGAAAGCTAAGGCCAGCTTCTTCAGGCAGAAGTTTGCATCCTGTAGTTCCAACTCCAAAAAGTTCTGGGACACTGTGAAGTCCATGGAGAACAAGAGCACCTCCTCCCAGCTGCCCACTGCACTGAGGCTAGGTAACACGGTCTCCACCGATAAATCCATGATTATCGAAAACTTCAATAAGCACTTCTCAACGGCTGGCCATGCCTTCCGCCTGGCTACTCCAACCTCGGCCAATAGCTCCGCCCCCCCCGCAGCTCCTCGCCCAAGCCTCTCCAGGTTCTCCTTTACCCAAATCCAGATAGCAGATGGTCTGAAAGAGCTGCAAAACCTGGACCCGTACAAATCAGCTGGGCTTGACAATCTGGACCCTCTATTTCTGAAACTATCTGCCGCCATTGTCGCAACCCCTATTACCAGCCTGTTCAACCTCTCTTTCATATCGTCTGAGATCCCCAAGGATTGGAAAGCTGCCGCAGTCATCCCCCTCTTCAAAGGGGGAGACACCCTGGACCCAAACTGTTATAGACCTATATCCATCCTGCCCTGCCTATCTAAGGTCTTCGAAAGCCAAGTCAACAAACAGGTCACTGACCATCTCGAATCCCACCGTACCTTCTCCGCTGTGCAATCTGGTTTCCGAGCCGGTCACGGGTGCACCTCAGCCACACTCAAGGTACTAAACGATATCATAACCGCCATCGATAAAAGACAGTACTGTGCAGCCGTCTTCATTGACCTCGCCAAGGCTTTCGACTCTGTCAATCACCATATTCTTATCGGCAGACTCAATAGCCTCGGTTTTTCGGATGACTGCCTTGCCTGGTTCACCAATTACTTTGCAGACAGAGTTCAGTGTGTCAAATCGGAGGGCATGCTGTCCGGTCCTCTGGCAGTCTCTATGGGGTGCCACAGGGTTCAATTCTCGGGCCGACTCTTTTCTCTGTATATATCAATGATGTTGCTCTTGCTGCGGGCGATTCCCTGATCCACCTCTACGCACACGACACCATTCTATATACTTTCGGCCCGTCATTGGACACTGTGCTATCTAACCTCCAAACGAGCTTCAATGCCATACAGCACTCCTTCCGTGGCCTCCAACTGCTCTTAAACGCGAGTAAAACCAAATGCATGCTTTTCAACCGATCGCTGCCTGCACCCGCATGCCCGACTAGCATCACCACCCTGGATGGTTCCGACCTTGAATATGTGGACATCTATAAGTACCTAGGTGTCTGGCTAGACTGCAAACTCTCCTTCCAGACTCACATCAAACATCTCCAATCGAAAATCAAATCAAGAGTCGGCTTTCTATTCCGCAACAAAGCCTCCTTCACTCACGCCGCCAAGCTTACCCTAGTAAAACTGACTATCCTACCGATCCTCGACTTCGGCGATGTCATCTACAAAATGGCTTCCAACACTCTACTCAGCAAACTGGATGCAGTCTATCACAGTGCCATCCGTTTTGTCACCAAAGCACCTTATACCACCCACCACTGCGACTTGTATGCTCTAGTCGGCTGGCCCTCGCTACATATTCGTCGCCAGACCCACTGGCTCCAGGTCATCTACAAGTCCATGCTAGGTAAAGCTCCGCCTTATCTCAGTTCACTGGTCACGATGGCAACACCCATCCGTAGCATCTGCTGCCTGTGACTGGAACGAACTGCAAAAATTGCTGAAGTTGGAGACTTTTATCTCCCTCACCAACTTCAAACATCAGCTATCCGAGCAGCTAACCGATCGCTGCAGCTGTACATAGTCTATTGGTAAATAGCCCACCCATTTTCACCTACCTCATTCCCATACTGTTTTTATACTATTTTTTATTTATTTACTTTTCTGCTCTTTTGCACACCAATATCTCTACCTGTACATGACCATCTGATCATTTATCACTCCAGTGTTAATCTGCAAAATTGTATTATTCGCCTACCTCCTCATGCCTTTTGCACACATTGTATATAGACTGCCCATTTTTTTCTACTGTGTTATTGACTTGTTAATTGTTTACTCCATGTGTAACTCTGTGTTGTCTGTTCAAACTGCTATGCTTTATCTTGGCCAGGTCGCAGTTGCAAATGAGAACTTGTTCTCAACTAGCCTACCTGGTTAAATAAAGGTGAAATAAAAAAATAAAAAATAAAAACTTGCATTCCAACAGCTGCAATGGCCGATTCTTTAGACGTTGGACCTGAATTTCAATGGGGTCTCCCCCACCCATGTTTTAACATTGCTCGAAGCGAATAGCCCACTTGTTCTTTCTCCTCATCACTTTGCTTAGATTCATACTGCTGCGATGGCCAAGTGGTTTAAGCTTTGCAAATGAACTCCAGTGTTGTCTCCCCATACAGTTTTTAAAACTGCTTGCATCGCATTGACAAACCAGTCTTTATTTGTAAAATAGCATTGGTGACTTGATATTGATGAAGTGCTTAATGCATAGACTTGTCCTTTGATTCAAGTGCTCAGAATATGTATTCCTTGAAAAACAGTTCAAATAGGCTCTTCAGTAGACAGTCTCGTCTTTACAGAAGTAAAATTGACAGAATGAGATAACCGACTGGTTAAGGCCTAGCAGTTAACATAGCAAGCTGTGATGGCCGAGTGGCTAAGGCGTTGGACTTGAAATCAATGGGGTCTCCCCGCGAAGGTTCGAACCCTGCTCACAGCGCTATGACAATCCATTTATTTTTTACATATCCTTGGTGACTTGATATGGATAATGTGCTTAATCCGTGGACTTGTCCTTTGATTCAGGTGCTAAGAATATATATTGATGTCTGTTTCCAAATCCCAATCCCTTTACTTGCATTCCAACAGCTGCAATGGCCGAGTTCTTTAGACGTTGGACCTGAATTTCAATGGGGTCTCCCCACCCATGTTCTTACCTTGCTCGAAGCGTATAGCCCACTTCTGCTTTCTCCTCATCACTTTCCTTAGATTCCTACTGCTTGAAAAGTAGGCTCTTCAATAAGCGATAATATGGTCATTTTAGAGGTAAAATGGACAGAACGAGATAGCGGACTGTTTAAGGCATGTTATGTAATAGGAGAAGCTGTGATGGCCGAGAGGTTAAGGCGTTGGATTCGAAATCCAATGGGGTCTCCCGCGCAGGTTCGAACCCTGCTCACAGCGCTTTGACAAATCAGTCTTTATTTGCAACATGTCATTGGGGAGTTAATATGGATAATGTCCTTGATCTGTGGACTTCTCCTTTGATTCAGGTGCTCAGAGTATATCTTCCAAGACAAAGAGTTCAAACAGGCTCTTCAGAACAGATCCTTCTGGTTGTGAGATCTTCGAGCTGTTAAGGACTGCAAGATAACAGAGAAGGTTTTGATGGCAGAGTGGTTAAGGCTTTGGACTTGAAATCCAATGTTGTCTTCCTGCGCAGGGTTGAAATCTGCTCGCAGTGCTATGACAAACCAGTATTTTGAACATATCCTTGGTGACTTGATATGGATAATCTCTTTAAGACATGGACTTGTCCAGTGATTCAAGTGCTCAGAATACTTTTGTCTTTGTGTGAGCTAATTGAGAAAGTTGTGATGGCCGAGTGGTTAATACGTGATTTGGCGTAATAAGATCAATATGTCGGGCCATCAAGTTGACCATTTTACACCAATGATGTCTGTTTCCAAATCCCAAACCCTTTATTTGCATTCCAACAGCTGCAATGGCCGATTCTTTAGACGTTGGACCTGAATTTCAATGGGGTCTCCCCCACCCATGTTTTAACATTGCTCGAAGCGAATAGCCCACTTGTTCTTTCTCCTCATCACTTTGCTTAGATTCATACTGCTGCGATGGCCAAGTGGTTTAAGCTTTGCAAATGAACTCCAGTGTTGTCTCCCCATACAGTTTTTAAAACTGCTTGCATCGCATTGACAAACCAGTCTTTATTTGTAAAATAGCATTGGTGACTTGATATTGATGAAGTGCTTAATGCATAGACTTGTCCTTTGATTCAAGTGCTCAGAATATGTATTCCTTGAAAAACAGTTCAAATAGGCTCTTCAGTAGACAGTCTCGTCTTTACAGAAGTAAAATTGACAGAATGAGATAACCGACTGGTTAAGGCCTGGTAGTTAACATAGCAAGCTGTGATGGCCGAGTGGTTAAGGCGTTGGACTTGAAATCCAATGGAGTCTCCCCGCGCAGGTTCGAACCCTGTTCACAGCGCTATGATAATCCATTTCTTTTTTTACATATCCTTGGTGACTTGATGTGGATAATGTACTTAATCTGTGGACTTGTCCTTTGATTCAGGTGCTAAGAATATATATTGATGTCTGTTTCCAAATCCCAATCCCTTTACTTGCATTCCAACAGCTGCAATGGCCGATTCTTTAGACGTTGGACCTGAATTTCAATGGGGTCTCCCCACCCATGTTTTAACATTGCTCGAAGCGAATAGCCCACTTGTTCTTTCTCCTCATCACTTTGCTTAGATTCATATTGCTGCGATGGCCAAGTGGTTTAAGCTTTGCAAATGAGCTCCAGTGTTGTCTTCCCATACAGTTTTTAAAACTGCTTGCATCGCATTGACAAACCAGTCTTTATTTGTAAAATAGCATTGGTGACTTGATATTGATGAAGTGCTTAATGCATAGACTTGTCCTTTGATTCAAGTGCTCAGAATATGTATTCCTTGAAAAACAGTTCAAATAGGCTCTTCAGTAGACAGTCTCGTCTTTACAGAAGTAAAATTGACAGAATGAGATAAACGACTGGTTAAGGCCTGGTAGTTAACATAGCAAGCTGTGATGGCCGAGTGGTTAAGGCGTTGGACTTGAAATCCAATGGGGTCTCCCCGCGCAGGTTCGAACCCTGCTCACAGCGCTATGACAATCCATTTCTTTTTTACATATCCTTGGTGACTTGATGTGGATAATGTACTTAATCCGTGGACTTGTCCTTTGATTCAGGTGCTAAGAATATATATTGATGTCTGTTTCCAAATCCCAATCCCTTTACTTTGCATTCCAACAGCTGCAATGGCCGAGTTCTTTAGACGTTGGACCTGGATTTCAATGGGTTCTCCCCACCCATGTTCTTACCTTGCTCGAAGCGTATAGCCCACTTCTGCTTTCTCCTCATCACTTTCCTTAGATTCCTACTGCTTGAAAAGTAGGCTCTTCAATAGCGATAATATGGTCATTTTAGAGGTAAAATGGACAGAACGAGATAGCGGACTGGTTAAGGGATGTTAGGTAACAGGAAACGCTGTGATGGCCGAGAGGTTAAGGCGTTGGATTTGAAATCCAATGGGGTCTCCCCGCGCAGGTTCGAACCCTGCTCACAGCGCTTTGACAAATCAGTCTATATTTGCAACATGTCATTGGGGAGTTAATATGGATAATGTCCTTGATCTGTGGACTTGTCCTTTGATTCAGGTGCTCAGAGTATATCTTCCAAGACAAAGAGTTCAAACAGGCTCTTCAGAACAGATTCTTCTGGTTGTGAGATCTTCGAGCTGTTAAGGACTGCAAGATAACAGAGAAGGTTTTGATGGCTGAGTGGTTAAGGCTTTGGACTTGAAATCCAATGTTGTCTTCCTGCGCAGGGTTGAAATCTGCTCGCAGTGCTATGACAAACCAGTATTTTGAACATATCCTTGGTGACTTGATATGGATAATCTCTTTAAGACATGGACTTGTCCAGTGATTCAAGTGCTCAGAATACTTTTGTCTTTGTGTGAGCTAATTGAGAAAGTTGTGATGGCCGAGAGTGGTTAATACGTGATTTGGCGTAATAAGATCAATATGTCGGGCCATCAAGTTGACCATTTTACACCAATGATGTCTGTTTCCAAATCCCAAACCCTTTATTTGCATTCCAACAGCTGCAATGGCCGATTCTTTAGACGTTGGACCTGAAATTCAATGGGGTCTCCCCAACCCATGTTTTAACATTGCTCGAAGCGAATAGCCCACTTGTTCTTTCTCCTCATCACTTTGCTTAGATTCATACTGCTGCGATGGCCAAGTGGTTTAAGCTTTGCAAATGAACTCCAGTGTTGTCTCCCCCATACAGTTTTTAAAACTGCTTGCATCGCATTGACAAACCAGTCTTTATTTGTAAAATAGCATTGGTGACTTGATATTGATGAAGTGCTTAATGCATAGACTTGTCCTTTGATTCAAGTGCTCAGAATATGTATTCCTTGAAAAACAGTTCAAATAGGCTCTTCAGTAGACAGTCTCGTCTTTACAGAAGTAAAATTGACAAGAATGAGATAACCGAGTCTCGTCTTTACAGAAGTAAAATTGACAGAATGAGATAACCGACTGGTTAAGGCCTAGCAGTTAACATAGCAAGCTGTGATGGCCGAGTGGCTAAGGCGTTGGACTTGAAATCCAATGGGGTCTCCCCGCGCAGGTTCGAACCCTGCTCACAGCGCTATGACAATCCATTTATTTTTTTTACATATCCTTGGTGACTTGATATGGATAATGTGCTTAATCCGTGGACTTGTCCTTTGATTCAGGTGCTAAGAATATATATTGATGTCTGTTTCCAAATCCCAATCCCTTTACTTGCATTCCAACAGCTGCAATGGCCGAGTTCTTTAGACGTTGGACCTGAATTTCAATGGGGTCTCCCCACCCATGTTCTTACCTTGCTCGAAGCGTATAGCCCACTTCTGCTTTCTCCTCATCACTTTCCTTAGATTCCTACTGCTTGAAAAGTAGGCTCTTCAATAGCGATAATATGGTCATTTTAGAGGTAAAATGGACAGAACGAGATAGCGGACTGTTTAAGGCATGTTATGTAATAGGAGAAGCTTTGATGGCCGAGAGGTTAAGGCGTTGGATTCGAAATCCAATGGGGTCTCCCCCTGCAGGTTCGAACCCTGCTCACAGCGCTTTGACAAATCAGTCTTTATTTGCAACATGTCATTGGGGAGTTAATATGGATAATGTCCTTGATCTGTGGACTTCTCCTTTGATTCAGGTGCTCAGAGTATATCTTCCAAGACAAAGAGTTCAAACAGGCTCTTCAGAACAGATCCTTCTGGTTGTGAGATCTTCGAGCTGTTAAGGACTGCAAGATAACAGAGAAGGTTTTGATGGCAGAGTGGTTAAGGCTTTGGACTTGAAATCCAATGTTGTCTTCCTGCGCAGGGTTGAAATCTGCTCGCAGTGCTATG
This sequence comes from Oncorhynchus nerka, assembly GCF_034236695.1. Lineage (NCBI taxonomy): Eukaryota > Metazoa > Chordata > Actinopteri > Salmoniformes > Salmonidae > Oncorhynchus > Oncorhynchus nerka. The sequence continues at coordinate 89,337,472 of NC_088415.1, forward strand.
ACAAACCAGTATTTTGAACATATCCTTGGTGACTTGATATGGATAATCTCTTTAAGACATGGACTTGTCCAGTGATTCAAGTGCTCAGAATACTTTTGTCTTTGTGTGAGCTAATTGAGAAAGTTGTGATGGCAGTGGTTAATACGTGATTTGGCGTAATAAGATCAATATGTCGGGCCATCAAGTTGACCATTTTACACCAATGATGTCTGTTTCCAAATCCCAAACCCTTTATTTGCATTCCAACAGCTGCAATGGCCGATTCTTTAGACGTTGGACCTGAATTTCAATGGGGTCTCCCCCACCCATGTTTTAACATTGCTCGAAGCGAATAGCCCACTTGTTCTTTCTCCTCATCACTTTGCTTAGATTCATATTGCTGCGATGGCCAAGTGGTTTAAGCTTTGCAAATGAGCTCCAGTGTTGTCTTCCCATACAGTTTTTAAAACTGCTTGCATCGCATTGACAAACCAGTCTTTATTTGTAAAATAGCATTGGTGACTTGATATTGATGAAGTGCTTAATGCATAGACTTGTCCTTTGATTCAAGTGCTCAGAATATGTATTCCTTGAAAAACAGTTCAAATAGGCTCTTCAGTAGACAGTCTCGTCTTTACAGAAGTAAAATTGACAGAATGAGATAAACGACTGGTTAAGGCCTGGTAGTTAACATAGCAAGCTGTGATGGCCGAGTGGTTAAGGCGTTGGACTTGAAATCCAATGGGGTCTCCCCGCGCAGGTTCGAACCCTGCTCACAGCGCTATGACAATCCATTTCTTTTTTTACATATCCTTGGTGACTTGATGTGGATAATGTACTTAATCCGTGGACTTGTCCTTTGATTCAGGTGCTAAGAATATATATTGATGTCTGTTTCCAAATCCCAATCCCTTTACTTTGCATTCCAACAGCTGCAATGGCCGAGTTCTTTAGACGTTGGACCTGGATTTCAATGGGTTCTCCCCACCCATGTTCTTACCTTGCTCGAAGCGTATAGCCCACTTCTGCTTTCTCCTCATCACTTTCCTTAGATTCCTACTGCTTGAAAAGTAGGCTCTTCAATAGCGATAATATGGTCATTTTAGAGGTAAAATGGACAGAACGAGATAGCGGACTGGTTAAGGGATGTTAGGCAAAGGAGAAGCTGTGATGGCCGAGAGGTTAAGGCGTTGGTTTGAAATCAATGGGGTCTCCCCGCGCAGGTTCGAACCCTGCTCACAGCGCTTTGACAAATCAGTCTTTATTTGCAACATGTCATTGGGGAGTTAATATGGATAATGTCCTTGATCTGTGCACTTGTCCTTTGATTCAGGTGCTCAGAGTATATCTTCAAGACAAAATAGTTCAAACAGGCTCTTCAGAACAGATTCTTCTGGTTGTGAGATCTTCGAGCTGTTAAGGACTGCAAGATAACAGAGAAGGTTTTGATGGCAGAGAACCTTTTTCAAGGCTTTGGACTTGAAATCCAATGTTGTCTTCCTGCGCAGGGTTGAAATCTGCTCGCAGTGCTATGACAAACCAGTATTTTGAACATATCCTTGGTGACTTGATATGGATAATCTCTTTAAGACATGGACTTGTCCAGTGATTCAAGTGCTCAGAATACTTTTGCCTTTGTGTGAGCTAATTGAGAAAGTTGTGATGGCCGAGTGGTTAATACGTGATTTGGCGTAATAAGATCAATATGTCTCCCCATCAAGTTGACCATTTTACACCAATGATGTCTGTTTCCAAATCCCAAACCCTTTATTTGCATTCCAACAGCTGCAATGGCCGATTCTTTAGACGTTGGACCTGAATTTCAATGGGGTCTCCCCCACCCATGTTTTAACATTGCTCGAACGAATAGCCCACTTGTTCTTTCTCCTCATCACTTTGCTTAGATTCATACTGCTGCGATGGCCAAGTGGTTTAAGCTTTGCAAATGAACTCCAGTGTTGTCTCCCCATACAGTTTTTAAAACTGCTTGCATCGCATTGACAAACCAGTCTTTATTTGTAAAATAGCATTGGTGACTTGATATTGATGAAGTGCTTAATGCATAGACTTGTCCTTTGATTCAAGTGCTCAGAATATGTATTCCTTGAAAAACAGTTCAAATAGGCTCTTCAGTAGACAGTCTCGTCTTTACAGAAGTAAAATTGACAGAATGAGATAACCGACTGGTTAAGGCCTAGCAGTTAACATAGCAAGCTGTGATGGCCGAGTGGCTAAGGCGTTGGACTTGAAATCAATGGGGTCTCCCCGCGCAGGTTCGAACCCTGCTCACAGCGCTATGACAATCCATTTATTTTTACATATCCTTGGTGACTTGATATGGATAATGTGCTTAATCCGTGGACTTGTCCTTTGATTCAGGTGCTAAGAATATATATTGATGTCTGTTTCCAAATCCCAATCCCTTTACTTGCATTCCAACAGCTGCAATGGCCGAGTTCTTTAGACGTTGGACCTGAATTTCAATGGGGTCTCCCCACCCATGTTCTTACCTTGCTCGAAGCGTATAGCCCACTTCTGCTTTCTCCTCATCACTTTCCTTAGATTCCTACTGCTTGAAAAGTAGGCTCTTCAATAGCGATAATATGGTCATTTTAGAGGTAAAATGGACAGAACGAGATAGCGGACTGTTTAAGGCATGTTATGTAATAGGAGAAGCTGTGATGGCAGAGGTTAAGGCGTTGGATTCGAAATCCAATGGGGTCTCCCCCGCAGGTTCGAACCCTGCTCACAGCGCTTTGACAAATCAGTCTTTATTTGCAACATGTCATTGGGGAGTTAATATGGATAATGTCCTTGATCTGTGCACTTGTCCTTTGATTCAGGTGCTCAGAGTATATCTTCCAAGACAAAGAGTTCAAACAGGCTCTTCAGAACAGATCCTTCTGGTTGTGAGATCTTCGACTGTTAAGGACTGCAAGATAACAGAGAAGGTTTTGATGGCAGAGTGGTTAAGGCTTTGGACTTGAAATCCAATGTTGTCTTCCTGCGCAGGGTTGAAATCTGCTCGCAGTGCTATGACAAACCAGTATTTTGAACATATCCTTGGTGACTTGATATGGATAATCTCTTTAAGACATGGACTTGTCCAGTGATTCAAGTGCTCAGAATACTTTTGTCTTTGTGTGAGCTAATTGAGAAAGTTGTGATGGCAGTGGTTAATACGTGATTTGGCTAATAAGATCAATATGTCGGGCCATCAAGTTGACCATTTTACACCAATGATGTCTGTTTCCAAATCCCAAACCCTTTATTTGCATTCCAACAGCTGCAATGGCCGATTCTTTAGACGTTGGACCTGAATTTCAATGGGGTCTCCCCACCCATGTTTTAACATTGCTCGAGCGAATAGCCCACTTGTTCTTTCTCCTCATCACTTTGCTTAGATTCATACTGCTGCGATGGCCAAGTGGTTTAAGCTTTGCAAATGAACTCCAGTGTTGTCTCCCCATACAGTTTTTAAAACTGCTTGCATCGCATTGACAAACCAGTCTTTATTTGTAAAATAGCATTGGTGACTTGATATTGATGAAGTGCTTAATGCATAGACTTGTCCTTTGATTCAAGTGCTCAGAATATGTATTCCTTGAAAAACAGTTCAAATAGGCTCTTCAGTAGACAGTCTCGTCTTTACAGAAGTAAAATTGACAGAATGAGATAACCGACTGGTTAAGGCCTGGTAGTTAACATAGCAAGCTGTGATGGCCGAGTGGTTAAGGCGTTGGACTTGAAATCAATGGAGTCTCCCCGCGCAGGTTCGAACCCTGCTCACAGCGCTATGATAATCCATTTCTTTTTTACATATCCTTGGTGACTTGATGTGGATAATGTACTTAATCTGTGGACTTGTCCTTTGATTCAGGTGCTAAGAATATATATTGATGTCTGTTTCCAAATCCCAATCCCTTTACTTGCATTCCAACAGCTGCAATGGCCGATTCTTTAGACGTTGGACCTGAATTTCAATGGGGTCTCCCCACCCATGTTTTAACATTGCTCGAGCGAATAGCCCACTTGTTCTTTCTCCTCATCACTTTGCTTAGATTCATATTGCTGCGATGGCCAAGTGGTTTAAGCTTTGCAAATGAGCTCCAGTGTTGTCTTCCCATACAGTTTTTAAAACTGCTTGCATCGCATTGACAAACCAGTCTTTATTTGTAAAATAGCATTGGTGACTTGATATTGATGAAGTGCTTAATGCATAGACTTGTCCTTTGATTCAAGTGCTCAGAATATGTATTCCTTGAAAAACAGTTCAAATAGGCTCTTCAGTAGACAGTCTCGTCTTTACAGAAGTAAAATTGACAGAATGAGATAAACGACTGGTTAAGGCCTGGTAGTTAACATAGCAAGCTGTGATGGCCGAGTGGTTAAGGCGTTGGACTTGAAATCCAATGGGGTCTCCCGCGCAGGTTCGAACCCTGCTCACAGCGCTATGACAATCCATTTCTTTTTTACATATCCTTGGTGACTTGATGTGGATAATGTACTTAATCACTTGTCCTTTGATTCAGGTGCTAAGAATATATATTGATGTCTGTTTCCAAATCCCAAACCCTTTATTTGCATTCCAACAGCTGCAATGGCCGAGTTCTTTAGACGTTGGACCTGAATTTCAATGGGGTCTCCCCACCCATGTTTTAACATTGCTCGAGCGTATAGCCCACTTCTTCTTTCTCCTCATCACTTTCCTTAGATTCCTACTGCTGAAAAGTAGGCTCTTCAATAGTAATATGGTCATTTTAGAAAAATGGACAGAACGAGATGCAACTGAACTGTTAGGTAACAGGAGACGCTGTCTCCCGATACAGTTTTTGAAAAATGGGGTCTGCTTGCACCCTGCTCATTGACAAATCAGTCTTTATTTGTAACATGTCATTGGGGACTTGATATGGATAATGTCCTTGATCTGTGGACTTGTCCTTTGATTCAGGTGCTCAGAATATATCTTCCAAGACAAAGAGTTCAAACAGGCTCTTCAGTAGACAGATTCTTCTGGTAAAATTGAGAATGAGATAACCGACTGGTTAAGGCCTGCAAGATAACAGAGCAAGCTTTGATGGCAGAAAACCTTTTTCAAGGCGTTGGACTTGAAATCCAATGTTGTCTTCCTGCGCAGGTTGAAATCTGCTCGCAGTGCTATGACAAACCATTTCTTTTGAACATATCCTTGGTGACTTGATATGGATAATCTCTTTAAGACATGGACTTGTCCAGTGATTCAAGTGCTCAGAATACTTTTGTCTTTGTGTGAGCTAATTGATTGTGATGGTGCTGATTTGAATAAGATCATATTGGGCCATGTCTTTTACACCAATGATGTCTGTTTCCAAATCCCAAACCCTTTATTTGCATTCCAACAGCTGCAATGGCCGATTCTTTAGACGTTGGACCTGAATTTCAATGGGGTCTCCCCACCCATGTTTTAACATTGCTCGAAGCGAATAGCCCACTTGTTCTTTCTCCTCATCACTTTGCTTAGATTCATATTGCTGCGATGGCCAAGTGGTTTAAGCTTTGCAAATGAGCTCCAGTGTTGTCTTCCCATACAGTTTTTAAAACTGCTTGCATCGCATTGACAAACCAGTCTTTATTTGTAAAATAGCATTGGTGACTTGATATTGATGAAGTGCTTAATGCATAGACTTGTCCTTTGATTCAAGTGCTCAGAATATGTATTCCTTGAAAAACAGTTCAAATAGGCTCTTCAGTAGACAGTCTCGTCTTTACAGAAGTAAAATTGACAGAATGAGATAACCGACTGGTTAAGGCCTAGCAGTTAACATAGCAAGCTGTGATGGCCGAGTGGCTAAGGCGTTGGACTTGAAATCCAATGGGGTCTCCCCGCGCAGGTTCGAACCCTGCTCACAGCGCTATGACAATCCATTTATTTTTTACATATCCTTGGTGACTTGATATGGATAATGTGCTTAATCCGTGGACTTGTCCTTTGATTCAGGTGCTAAGAATATATATTGATGTCTGTTTCCAAATCCCAATCCCTTTACTTGCATTCCAACAGCTGCAATGGCCGAGTTCTTTAGACGTTGGACCTGAATTTCAATGGGGTCTCCCCACCCATGTTCTTACCTTGCTCGAAGCGTATAGCCCACTTCTGCTTTCTCCTCATCACTTTCCTTAGATTCCTACTGCTTGAAAAGTAGGCTCTTCAATAGCGATAATATGGTCATTTTAGAGGTAAAATGGACAGAACGAGATAGCGGACTGTTTAAGGCATGTTATGTAATAGGAGAAGCTGTGATGGCCGAGAGGTTAAGGCGTTGGATTCGAAATCCAATGGGGTCTCCCCGCGCAGGTTCGAACCCTGCTCACAGCGCTTTGACAAATCAGTCTTTATTTGCAACATGTCATTGGGGAGTTAATATGGATAATGTCCTTGATCTGTGCACTTGTCCTTTGATTCAGGTGCTCAGAGTATATCTTCCAAGACAAAGAGTTCAAACAGGCTCTTCAGAACAGATCCTTCTGGTTGTGAGATCTTCGAGCTGTTAAGGACTGCAAGATAACAGAGAAGGTTTTGATGGCAGAGTGGTTAAGGCTTTGGACTTGAAATCCAATGTTGTCTTCCTGCGCAGGGTTGAAATCTGCTCGCAGTGCTATGACAAACCAGTATTTTGAACATATCCTTGGTGACTTGATATGGATAATCTCTTTAAGACATGGACTTGTCCAGTGATTCAAGTGCTCAGAATACTTTTGTCTTTGTGTGAGCTAATTGAGAAAGTTGTGATGGCCGAGTGGTTAATACGTGATTTGGCGTAATAAGATCAATATGTCGGGCCATCAAGTTGACCATTTTACACCAATGATGTCTGTTTCCAAATCCCAAACCCTTTATTTGCATTCCAACAGCTGCAATGGCCGATTCTTTAGACGTTGGACCTGAATTTCAATGGGGTCTCCCCCACCCATGTTTTAACATTGCTCGAAGCGAATAGCCCACTTGTTCTTTCTCCTCATCACTTTGCTTAGATTCATACTGCTGCGATGGCCAAGTGGTTTAAGCTTTGCAAATGAACTCCAGTGTTGTCTCCCATACAGTTTTTAAAACTGCTTGCATCGCATTGACAAACCAGTCTTTATTTGTAAAATAGCATTGGTGACTTGATATTGATGAAGTGCTTAATGCATAGACTTGTCCTTTGATTCAAGTGCTCAGAATATGTATTCCTTGAAAAACAGTTCAAATAGGCTCTTCAGTAGACAGTCTCGTCTTTACAGAAGTAAAATTGACAGAATGAGATAACCGACTGGTTAAGGCCTGGTAGTTAACATAGCAAGCTGTGATGGCCGAGTGGTTAAGGCGTTGGACTTGAAATCCAATGGAGTCTCCCCGCGCAGGTTCGAACCCTGCTCACAGCGCTATGATAATCCATTTCTTTTTTTACATATCCTTGGTGACTTGATGTGGATAATGTACTTAATCTGTGGACTTGTCCTTTGATTCAGGTGCTAAGAATATATATTGATGTCTGTTTCCAAATCCCAATCCCTTTACTTGCATTCCAACAGCTGCAATGGCCGATTCTTTAGACGTTGGACCTGAATTTCAATGGGGTCTCCCCACCCATGTTTTAACATTGCTCGAAGCGAATAGCCCACTTGTTCTTTCTCCTCATCACTTTGCTTAGATTCATATTGCTGCGATGGCCAAGTGGTTTAAGCTTTGCAAATGAGCTCCAGTGTTGTCTTCCCATACAGTTTTAAAACTGCTTGCATCGCATTGACAAACCAGTCTTTATTTGTAAAATAGCATTGGTGACTTGATATTGATGAAGTGCTTAATGCATAGACTTGTCCTTTGATTCAAGTGCTCAGAATATGTATTCCTTGAAAAACAGTTCAAATAGGCTCTTCAGTAGACAGTCTCGTCTTTACAGAAGTAAAATTGACAGAATGAGATAAACGACTGGTTAAGGCCTGGTAGTTAACATAGCAAGCTGTGATGGCCGAGTGGTTAAGGCGTTGGACTTGAAATCCAATGGGGTCTCCCCGCGCAGGTTCGAACCCTGCTCACAGCGCTATGACAATCCATTTCTTTTTTTACATATCCTTGGTGACTTGATGTGGATAATGTACTTAATCCGTGGACTTGTCCTTTGATTCAGGTGCTAAGAATATATATTGATGTCTGTTTCCAAATCCCAATCCCTTTACTTTGCATTCCAACAGCTGCAATGGCCGAGTTCTTTAGACGTTGGACCTGGATTTCAATGGGGTCTCCCCACCCATGTTCTTACCTTGCTCGAAGCGTATAGCCCACTTCTGCTTTCTCCTCATCACTTTCCTTAGATTCCTACTGCTTGAAAAGTAGGCTCTTCAATAGCGATAATATGGTCATTTTAGAGGTAAAATGGACAGAACGAGATAGCGGACTGGTTAAGGGATGTTAGGTAACAGGAGACGCTGTGATGGCCGAGAGGTTAAGGCGTTGGATTTGAAATCCAATGGGGTCTCCCCGCGCAGGTTCGAACCCTGCTCACAGCGCTTTGACAAATCAGTCTATATTTGCAACATGTCATTGGGGAGTTAAAATGGATAATGTCCTTGATCTGTGGACTTGTCCTTTGATTCAGGTGCTCAGAGTATATCTTCCAAGACAAAGAGTTCAAACAGGCTCTTCAGAACAGATTCTTCTGGTTGTGAGATCTTCGAGCTGTTAAGGACTGCAAGATAACAGAGAAGGTTTTGATGGCAGAGTGGTTAAGGCTTTGGACTTGAAATCCAATGTTGTCTTCCTGCGCAGGGTTGAAATCTGCTCGCAGTGCTATGACAAACCAGTATTTTGAACATATCCTTGGTGACTTGATATGGATAATCTCTTTAAGACATGGACTTGTCCAGTGATTCAAGTGCTCAGAATACTTTTGTCTTTGTGTGAGCTAATTGAGAAAGTTGTGATGGCCGAGTGGTTAATACGTGATTTGGCGTAATAAGATCAATATGTCGGGCCATCAAGTTGACCATTTTACACCAATGATGTCTGTTTCCAAATCCCAAACCCTTTATTTGCATTCCAACAGCTGCAATGGCCGATTCTTTAGACGTTGGACCTGAATTTCAATGGGGTCTCCCCCACCCATGTTTTAACATTGCTCGAAGCGAATAGCCCACTTGTTCTTTCTCCTCATCACTTTGCTTAGATTCATACTGCTGCGATGGCCAAGTGGTTTAAGCTTTGCAAATGAACTCCAGTGTTGTCTCCCCATACAGTTTTTAAAACTGCTTGCATCGCATTGACAAACCAGTCTTTATTTGTAAAATAGCATTGGTGACTTGATATTGATGAAGTGCTTAATGCATAGACTTGTCCTTTGATTCAAGTGCTCAGAATATGTATTCCTTGAAAAACAGTTCAAATAGGCTCTTCAGTAGACAGTCTCGTCTTTACAGAAGTAAAATTGACAGAATGAGATAACCGACTGGTTAAGGCCTAGCAGTTAACATAGCAAGCTGTGATGGCCGAGTGGCTAAGGCGTTGGACTTGAAATCCAATGGGGTCTCCCCGCGCAGGTTCGAACCCTGCTCACAGCGCTATGACAATCCATTTATTTTTTACATATCCTTGGTGACTTGATATGGATAATGTGCTTAATCCGTGGACTTGTCCTTTGATTCAGGTGCTAAGAATATATATTGATGTCTGTTTCCAAATCCCAATCCCTTTACTTGCATTCCAACAGCTGCAATGGCCGAGTTCTTTAGACGTTGGACCTGAATTTCAATGGGGTCTCCCCACCCATGTTCTTACCTTGCTCGAAGCGTATAGCCCACTTCTGCTTTCTCCTCATCACTTTCCTTAGATTCCTACTGCTTGAAAAGTAGGCTCTTCAATAAGCGATAATATGGTCATTTTAGAGGTAAAATGGACAGAACGAGATAGCGGACTGTTTAAGGCATGTTATGTAATAGGAGAAGCTGTGATGGCCGAGAGGTTAAGGCGTTGGATTCGAAATCCAATGGGGTCTCCCGCGCAGGTTCGAACCCTGCTCACAGCGCTTTGACAAATCAGTCTTTATTTGCAACATGTCATTGGGGAGTTAATATGGATAATGTCCTTGATCTGTGGACTTCTCCTTTGATTCAGGTGCTCAGAGTATATCTTCCAAGACAAAGAGTTCAAACAGGCTCTTCAGAACAGATCCTTCTGGTTGTGAGATCTTCGAGCTGTTAAGGACTGCAAGATAACAGAGAAGGTTTTGATGGCAGAGTGGTTAAGGCTTTGGACTTGAAATCCAATGTTGTCTTCCTGCGCAGGGTTGAAATCTGCTCGCAGTGCTATGACAAACCAGTATTTTGAACATATCCTTGGTGACTTGATATGGATAATCTCTTTAAGACATGGACTTGTCCAGTGATTCAAGTGCTCAGAATACTTTTGTCTTTGTGTGAGCTAATTGAGAAAGTTGTGATGGCCGAGTGGTTAATACGTGATTTGGCGTAATAAGATCAATATGTCGGGCCATCAAGTTGACCATTTTACACCAATGATGTCTGTTTCCAAATCCCAAACCCTTTATTTGCATTCCAACAGCTGCAATGGCCGATTCTTTAGACGTTGGACCTGAATTTCAATGGGGTCTCCCCACCCATGTTTTAACATTGCTCGAGCGAATAGCCCACTTGTTCTTTCTCCTCATCACTTTGCTTAGATTCATACTGCTGCGATGGCCAAGTGGTTTAAGCTTTGCAAATGAACTCCAGTGTTGTCTCCCCATACAGTTTTTAAAACTGCTTGCATCGCATTGACAAACCAGTCTTTATTTGTAAAATAGCATTGGTGACTTGATATTGATGAAGTGCTTAATGCATAGACTTGTCCTTTGATTCAAGTGCTCAGAATATGTATTCCTTGAAAAACAGTTCAAATAGGCTCTTCAGTAGACAGTCTCGTCTTTACAGAAGTAAAATTGACAGAATGAGATAACCGACTGGTTAAGGCCTAGCAGTTAACATAGCAAGCTGTGATGGCCGAGTGGCTAAGGCGTTGGACTTGAAATCCAATGGGGTCTCCCCGCGCAGGTTCGAACCCTGCTCACAGCGCTATGACAATCCATTTATTTTTTTACATATCCTTGGTGACTTGATATGGATAATGTGCTTAATCCGTGGACTTGTCCTTTGATTCAGGTGCTAAGAATATATATTGATGTCTGTTTCCAAATCCCAATCCCTTTACTTGCATTCCAACAGCTGCAATGGCCGAGTTCTTTAGACGTTGGACCTGAATTTCAATGGGGTCTCCCCACCCATGTTCTTACCTTGCTCGAAGCGTATAGCCCACTTCTGCTTTCTCCTCATCACTTTCCTTAGATTCCTACTGCTTGAAAAGTAGGCTCTTCAATAGCGATAATATGGTCATTTTAGAGGTAAAATGGACAGAACGAGATAGCGGACTGTTTAAGGCATGTTATGTAATAGGAGAAGCTGTGATGGCCGAGAGGTTAAGGCGTTGGATTCGAAATCCAATGGGGTCTCCCCGCGCAGGTTCGAACCCTGCTCACAGCGCTTTGACAAATCAGTCTTTATTTGCAACATGTCATTGGGGAGTTAATATGGATAATGTCCTTGATCTGTGGACTTCTCCTTTGATTCAGGTGCTCAGAGTATATCTTCCAAGACAAAGAGTTCAAACAGGCTCTTCAGAACAGATCCTTCTGGTTGTGAGATCTTCGAGCTGTTAAGGACTGCAAGATAACAGAGAAGGTTTTGATGGCAGAGTGGTTAAGGCTTTGGACTTGAAATCCAATGTTGTCTTCCTGCGCAGGGTTGAAATCTGCTCGCAGTGCTATGACAAACCAGTATTTTGAACATATCCTTGGTGACTTGATATGGATAATCTCTTTAAGACATGGACTTGTCCAGTGATTCAAGTGCTCAGAATACTTTTGTCTTTGTGTGAGCTAATTGAGAAAGTTGTGATGGCCGAGTGGTTAATACGTGATTTGGCGTAATAAGATCAATATGTCGGGCCATCAAGTTGACCATTTTACACCAATGATGTCTGTTTCCAAATCCCAAACCCTTTATTTGCATTCCAACAGCTGCAATGGCCGATTCTTTAGACGTTGGACCTGAATTTCAATGGGGTCTCCCCACCCATGTTTTAACATTGCTCGAAGCGAATAGCCCACTTGTTCTTTCTCCTCATCACTTTGCTTAGATTCATACTGCTGCGATGGCCAAGTGGTTTAAGCTTTGCAAATGAACTCCAGTGTTGTCTCCCCATACAGTTTTTAAAACTGCTTGCATCGCATTGACAAACCAGTCTTTATTTGTAAAATAGCATTGGTGACTTGATATTGATGAAGTGCTTAATGCATAGACTTGTCCTTTGATTCAAGTGCTCAGAATATGTATTCCTTGAAAAACAGTTCAAATAGGCTCTTCAGTAGACAGTCTCGTCTTTACAGAAGTAAAATTGACAGAATGAGATAACCGACTGGTTAAGGCCTAGCAGTTAACATAGCAAGCTGTGATGGCCGAGTGGCTAAGGCGTTGGACTTGAAATCCAATGGGGTCTCCCCGCGCAGGTTCGAACCCTGCTCACAGCGCTATGACAATCCATTTATTTTTTTTACATATCCTTGGTGACTTGATATGGATAATGTGCTTAATCCGTGGACTTGTCCTTTGATTCAGGTGCTAAGAATATATATTGATGTCTGTTTCCAAATCCCAATCCCTTTACTTGCATTCCAACAGCTGCAATGGCCGAGTTCTTTAGACGTTGGACCTGAATTTCAATGGGGTCTCCCCACCCATGTTCTTACCTTGCTCGAAGCGTATAGCCCACTTCTGCTTTCTCCTCATCACTTTCCTTAGATTCCTACTGCTTGAAAAGTAGGCTCTTCAATAGCGATAATATGGTCATTTTAGAGGTAAAATGGACAGAACGAGATAGCGGACTGTTTAAGGCATGTTATGTAATAGGAGAAGCTGTGATGGCCGAGAGGTTAAGGCGTTGGATTCGAAATCCAATGGGGTCTCCCCGCGCAGGTTCGAACCCTGCTCACAGCGCTTTGACAAATCAGTCTTTATTTGCAACATGTCATTGGGGAGTTAATATGGATAATGTCCTTGATCTGTGGACTTCTCTTTTGATTCAGGTGCTCAGAGTATATCTTCCAAGACAAAGAGTTCAAACAGGCTCTTCAGAACAGATCCTTCTGGTTGTGAGATCTTCGAGCTGTTAAGGACTGCAAGATAACAGAGAAGGTTTTGATGGCAGAGTGGTTAAGGCTTTGGACTTGAAATCCAATGTTGTCTTCCTGCGCAGGGTTGAAATCTGCTCGCAGTGCTATGACAAACCAGTATTTTGAACATATCCTTGGTGACTTGATATGGATAATCTCTTTAAGACATGGACTTGTCCAGTGATTCAAGTGCTCAGAATACTTTTGTCTTTGTGTGAGCTAATTGAGAAAGTTGTGATGGCCGAGTGGTTAATACGTGATTTGGCGTAATAAGATCAATATGTCGGGCCATCAAGTTGACCATTTTACACCAATGATGTCTGTTTCCAAATCCCAAACCCTTTACTCAAGCTTACAAGATGGCGTAGCAGTCGGACGTGTGTTTTGTCTTGTCCCGTCCTGTCTGGTGTAAATATAGTTTCCTCGTTTTTTTTCTGTATATATTTCGTACATATTTTAATCTCACTTTCCAACTACAGGCTGAATATACTCTCCTGCAACCCGCATCACCCAATGTGGTACGGATCTGCTTTTTCTATACTTTAGAACCGGAACCCCCATCAGAAGCTAGCCAGCTAACTAGCTACTAGCTACTACTCAGTTAGCCACTGCTAGCGGTCTTCAAAGCTAACTAGGACACCAGCGCGACATCAACCCAGAGCATATCAGACTGCTTTTTCTCTACCACATCTCCGGATTCCTACCGCAAGCTCTGAACCTTTACACCGGATCATCGCAACTAGCTAGCTGCAATCCGAGTGGCTACTCCTGGCTAACGTCTCTGTCCCAAAGCAAGCACCAGTTAGCCTTGAGCTAGCCTCGAGCTAAGCCCATCTCCCGACTAGCCGAAGAGGTCCAACAATACCTATTTTGCCAATTGGCCTGGACCCTCTACTGCCGACACGGAGCCCCGCCGATCCATCACGACTGGTCCGCCGACATAATCGTCCGAGGCGGTTTCAACAGGCTTTTCCGTTGCGACATCGCCAAAGATCCATCTGCTGGCCAAGGCCCGCGAGCTTTCTGAATCGCTGTGTCTCCAGCTCACCTAGCGTACTAGAGCACCTGTAGCATACTCCTGGGCTACAATTACCCGGGCCCACGACCGGTCTGTCGATGTCACCGCATGAAGAGGAATAAACAGACTCACCCCATCGCGACGTCCCCCAAAGGTTAACTCTCTAGCCCTCGCTATCTCCCTGCTTGCTAATTCGGCCTGCTAACGGCTAGCTTGTCTAGCTCCGGTCCACTAACTGCTACCTTGTCTAGCCCGGGCCTACGAACTGTTAGCTTGTTAGCACAGGCCTGCTAACCGTCTGAACCACCACGTCCCAAACACTCTCTGAACCCATTTACTTTCTATCTCTTTTTGATTTTTAATTTGTTTATACCTTCCGGAAACCTGCCTCACCCAATGTGATACGGAATCGCTGTTACTTTTAATTTTATTTTTATGACACACTCAAGAACCTCCAGACGCTAACCAGCTAACTAGCTACAAGCTATTTAGTCATTGTTAGTTTTTTTTAAACCTGGATAACACTCGCCAGCCCAGCTTCCCTGCCCATCCACCGCTGCCCCCTGGACACTGATCTCTTGGCTACATAGCTGACGCACGCTGGACTGTCCATTAATCACGGTACTCCATTCTGCTTGTTTGTTTTACCTGTCGGCCCCGTTGCCTAGTCAACGCCATTTTACCTGCTGTTTGTTGTGCTAGCTGATTAGCCTCGCCTACTGTTTTTAGCTAGCTTTCCAAATTCAACACCTGTGATTACTGTATGCCTCGCTGTATGTCTCTCTCAAATGTCAATATGCCTTGTATACTGTTGTTCAGGTTAGTTATCATTGTTTTAGTTCACAATGGAGCCCCTAGATTCACTCTGCATACCCCTGTTACCTCCTTTGTCCCACCTCCCACACATGCGGTGACCTCACCCATTACAACCAGCATGTCCAGAGATACAACCTCTCTCATCATCACCCAGTGCCTGGGCTTACCTCCGCTGTACCCGCAGCCCACCATACCCCTGTCTGCGCATTATGCCCTGAATATATTCTACCATGCCCAGAAATCTGCTCCTCTTATCGTCTGCCCCCAACGCTCTAGGCGACCAGTTTTGATAGCCTTTAGCCGCACCCTCATACTACTCCTTCTCTGTTCCGCGGGTGATGTGGAGGTAAACCCAGGCCCTGCATGTCCCCAGGTACCCTCATTTGTTGACTTCTGTGATCGAAAAAGCCTTGGTTTTATGCATGTCAACATCAGAAGCCTCCTCCCTAAGTTTGTTTTACTCACTGCTTTAGCACACTCTGCTAACCCTGATGTCCTTGCCGTGTCTGAATCCTGGCTCAGGAAGGCCACCAAAATTCAGAGATTTCCATACCCAACTATAACATCTTCCGTCAAGATAGAACTGCCAAAGGGGCGGAGTTGCAGTCTACTGCAGAGATAGCCTGCAAAGTAATGTCATACTTTCCAGGTCCATACCCAAACAGTTCGAACTACTAGTTTTGAAAATTACTCTCTCCAGAAATAAGTCTCTCACTGTTGCCGCCTGCTACCGACCACCCTCAGCTCCCAGCTGTGCCCTGGACACCATTTGTGAATTGATCGTCCCCATCTAGCTTCAGAGTTTGTTCTGTTAGGTGACCTAAACTGGGATATGCTTAACACCCGGCAGTCCTACAATGTAAGCTATTGCCCTCAATCTCACTCAAATCATCAAGGAACCCACCAGGTACAACCCTAACTCTGTAAACAAGGGCACCCTCATAGACGTCATCCTGACCAACTGGCCCTCCAAATACACCTCCGCTGTCTTCAACCAGGATCTCAGCGATCACTGCCTCATTGCCTGTATCCGCCACGGAGCCGCAGTCAAACGACCACCCTCATCACTGTCAAACGCTCCCTAAAACACTTCTGTGAGCAGGCCTTTCTAATCGACCTGGCCCGGGTATCCTGGAAGGACATTGACCTCATCCCGTCAGTTGAGGATGCCTGGTCATTCTTTAAAAGTAACTTCCTCACCGTTTTAGATAAGCATGCTCCGTTCAAAAATGCAGAACCAAGAACAGATACAGCCCTTGGTTCACTCCAGACCTGACTGCCCTCGACCAGCACAAAAACATCCTGTGGCGGACTGCAATAGCATCGAATAGCCCCGTGATATGCAACTGTTCAGGGAAGTCAGGAACCAATACACGCAGTCAGTCAGGAAAGCTAAGGCCAGCTTCTTCAGGCAGAAGTTTGCATCCTGTAGTTCCAACTCCAAAAAGTTCTGGGACACTGTGAAGTCCATGGAGAACAAGAGCACCTCCTCCCAGCTGCCCACTGCACTGAGGCTAGGTAACACGGTCTCCACCGATAAATCCATGATTATCGAAAACTTCAATAAGCACTTCTCAACGGCTGGCCATGCCTTCCGCCTGGCTACTCCAACCTCGGCCAATAGCTCCGCCCCCCCCGCAGCTCCTCGCCCAAGCCTCTCCAGGTTCTCCTTGACCCAAATCCAGATAGCAGATGTTCTGAAAGAGCTGCAAAACCTGGACCCGTACAAATCAGCTGGGCTTGACAATCTGGACCCTCTATTTCTGAAACTATCTGCCGCCATTGTCGCAACCCCTATTACCAGCCTGTTCAACCTCTCTTTCATATCGTCTGAGATCCCCAAGGATTGAAAGCTGCCGCAGTCATCCCCCTCTTCAAAGGGGAGACACCCTGGACCCAAACTGTTATAGACCTATATCCATCCTGCCCTGCCTATCTAAGGTCTTCGAAAGCCAAGTCAACAAACAGGTCACTGACCATCTCGAATCCCACCGTACCTTCTCCGCTGTGCAATCTGGTTTCCGAGCCGGTCACGGGTGCACCTCAGCCACACTCAAGGTACTAAACGATATCATAACCGCCATCGATAAAAGACAGTACTGTGCAGCCGTCTTCATCGACCTCGCCAAGGCTTTCGACTCTGTCAATCACCATATTCTTATCGGCAGACTCAATAGCCTCGGTTTTTCGGATGACTGCCTTGCCTGGTTCACCAATTACTTTGCAGACAGAGTTCAGTGTGTCAAATCGGAGGGCATGCTGTCCGGTCCTCTAGCAGTCTCTATGGGGGTGCCACAGGGTTCAATTCTCGGGCCGACTCTTTTCTCTGTATATATCAATGATGTTGCTCTTGCTGCGGGCGATTCCCTGATCCACCTCTACGCAGACGACACCATTCTATATACTTTCGGCCCGTCATTGGACACTGTGCTATCTAACCTCCAAACGAGCTTCAATGCCATACAGCACTCCTTCCGTGGCCTCCAACTGCTCTTAAACGCGAGTAAAACCAAATGCATGCTTTTCAACCGATCGCTGCCTGCACCCGCATGCCCGACTAGCATCACCACCCTGGATGGGTCCGACCTTGAATATGTGGACATCTATAAGTACCTAGGTGTCTGGCTAGACTGCAAACTCTCCTTCCAGACTCACATCAAACATCTCCAATCGAAAATCAAATCAAGAGTCGGCTTTCTATTCCGCAACAAAGCCTCCTTCACTCACATCCGCCAAGCTTACCTTAGTAAAACTGACTATCCTACCGATCCTCGACTTCGGCGATGTCATCTACAAAATGGCTTCCAACACTCTACTCAGCAAACTGGATGCAGTCTATCACAGTGCCATCCGTTTTGTCACCAAAGCACCTTATACCACCCACCACTGCGACTTGTATGCTCTAGTCGGCTGGCCCTCGCTACATATTCGTCGCCAGACCCACTGGCTCCAGGTCATCTACAAGTCCATGCTAGGTAAAGCTCCGCCTTATCTCAGTTCACTGGTCACGATGGCAACACCCATCCGTAGCATCTGCTGCCTGTGACTGGAACGAACTGCAAAAATTGCTGAAGTTGGAGACTTTTATCTCCCTCACCAACTTCAAACATCAGCTATCCGAGCAGCTAACCGATCGCTGCAGCTGTACATAGTCTATTGGTAAATAGCCCACCCATTTTCACCTACCTCATTCCCGTACTGTTTTTATACTGTTTTTTATTTATTTACTTTTCTGCTCTTTTGCACACCTATATCTCTACCTGTACATGACCATCTGATCATTTATCACTCCAGTGTTAATCTGCAAAATTGTATTATTCGCCTACCTCCTCATGCCTTTTGCACACATTGTATATAGACTGCCCATTTTTTTCTACTGTGTTATTGACTTGTTAATTGTTTACTCCATGTGTAACTCTGTGTTGTCTGTTCAAACTGCTATGCTTTATCTTGGCCAGGTCGCAGTTGCAAATGAGAACTTGTTCTCAACTAGCCTACCTGGTTAAATAAAGGTGAAATAAAAAAATAAAAAATAAAAACTTGCATTCCAACAGCTGCAATGGCCGATTCTTTAGACGTTGGACCTGAATTTCAATGGGGTCTCCCCACCCATGTTTTAACATTGCTCGAAGCGAATAGCCCACTTGTTCTTTCTCCTGATCACTTTGCTTAGATTCATACTGCTGCGATGGCCAAGTGGTTTAAGCTTTGCAAATGAACTCCAGTGTTGTCTCCCATACAGTTTTTAAAACTGCTTGCATCGCATTGACAAACCAGTCTTTATTTGTAAAATAGCATTGGTGACTTGATATTGATGAAGTGCTTAATGCATAGACTTGTCCTTTGATTCAAGTGCTCAGAATATGTATTCCTTGAAAAACAGTTCAAATAGGCTCTTCAGTAGACAGTCTCGTCTTTACAGAAGTAAAATTGACAGAATGAGATAATCGACTGGTAAAGGCCTGGTAGTTAACATAGCAAGCTGTGATGGCCGAGTGGTTAAGGCGTTGGACTTGAAATCCAATGGGGTCTCCCCGCGCAGGTTCGAACCCTGCTCACAGCGCTATGACAATCCATTTCTTTTTTTACATATCCTTGGTGACTTGATGTGGATAATGTACTTAATCCGTGGACTTGTCCTTTGATTCAGGTGCTAAGAATATATATTGATGTCTGTTTCCAAATCCCAATCCCTTTACTTGCATTCCAACAGCTGCAATGGCCGAGTTCTTTAGACGTTGGACCTGGATTTCAATGGGTTCTCCCCACCCATGTTCTTACCTTGCTCGAAGCGTATAGCCCACTTCTGCTTTCTCCTCATCACTTTCCTTAGATTCCTACTGCTTGAAAAGTAGGCTCTTCAATAGCGATAATATGGTCATTTTAGAGGTAAAATGGACAGAACGAGATAGCGGACTGGTTAAGGGATGTTAGGTAACAGGAGACGCTGTGATGGCCGAGAGGTTAAGGCGTTGGATTCGAAATCCAATGGGGTCTCCCCGCGCAGTTTCGAACCCTGCTCACAGCGCTTTGACAAATCAGTTTATATTTGCAACATGTCATTGGGGAGTTAATATGGATAATGTCCTTGATCTGTGGACTTGTCCTTTGATTCAGGTGCTCAGAGTATATCTTCCAAGACAAAGAGTTCAAACAGGCTCTTCAGAACAGATCCTTCTGGTTGTGAGATCTTCGAGCTGTTAAGGACTGCAAGATAACAGAGAAGGTTTTGATGGCAGAGTGGTTAAGGCTTTGGACTTGAAATCCAAGTTGTCTTCCTGCGCAGGGTTGAAATCTGCTCGCAGTGCTATGACAAACCAGTATTTTGAACATATCCTTGGTGACTTGATATGGATAATCTCTTTAACATATGGACTTGTCCAGTGATTCAAGTGCTCAGAATACTTTTGTCTTTGTGTGAGCTAATTGAGAAAGTTGTGATGGCCGAGTGGTTAATACGTGATTTGGCGTAATAAGATCAATATGTCGGGCCATCAAGTTGACCATTTTACACCAATGATGTCTGTTTCCAAATCCCAAACCCTTTATTTGCATTCCAACAGCTGCAATGGCCGATTCTTTAGACGTTGGACCTGAATTTCAATGGGGTCTCCCCCACCCATGTTTTAACATTGCTCGAAGCGAATAGCCCACTTGTTCTTTCTCCTCATCACTTTGCTTAGATTCATACTGCTGCGATGGCCAAGTGGTTTAAGCTTTGCAAATGAACTCCAGTGTTGTCTTCCCATACAGTTTTTAAAACTGCTTGCATCGCATTGACAAACCAGTCTTTATTTGTAAAATAGCATTGGTGACTTGATATTGATGAAGTGCTTAATGCATAGACTTGTCCTTTGATTCAAGTGCTCAGAATATGTATTCCTTGAAAAACAGTTCAAATAGGCTCTTCAGTAGACAGTCTCGTCTTTACAGAAGTAAAATTGACAGAATGAGATAACCGACTGGTTAAGGCCTAGCAGTTAACATAGCAAGCTGTGATGGCCGAGTGGCTAAGGCGTT
This sequence comes from Oncorhynchus nerka, assembly GCF_034236695.1. Classification (NCBI taxonomy): domain Eukaryota; kingdom Metazoa; phylum Chordata; class Actinopteri; order Salmoniformes; family Salmonidae; genus Oncorhynchus; species Oncorhynchus nerka. The sequence goes on from NC_088415.1 coordinate 89,358,040, forward strand.
GGACTTGAAATCCAATGGGGTCTCCCCGCGCAGGTTCGAAACCTGCTCACAGCGCTATGACAATCCATTTATTTTTTTACATATCCTTGGTGACTTGATATGGATAATGTGCTTAATCCGTGGACTTGTCCTTTGATTCAGGTGCTAAGAATATATATTGATGTCTGTTTCCAAATCCCAATCCCTTTACTTGCATTCCAACAGCTGCAATGGCCGAGTTCTTTAGACGTTGGACCTGAATTTCAATGGGGTCTCCCCACCCATGTTCTTACCTTGCTCGAAGCGTATAGCCCACTTCTGCTTTCTCCTCATCACTTTCCTTAGATTCCTACTGCTTGAAAAGTAGGCTCTTCAATAGCGATAATATGGTCATTTTAGAGGTAAAATGGACAGAACGAGATAGCGGACTGTTTAAGGCATGTTATGTAATAGGAGAAGCTGTGATGGCCGAGAGGTTAAGGCGTTGGATTCGAAATCCAATGGGGTCTCCCCGCGCAGGTTCGAACCCTGCTCACAGCGCTTTGACAAATCAGTCTTTATTTGCAACATGTTAATATGGATAATGTCCTTGATCTGTGGACTTCTCCTTTGATTCAGGTGCTCAGAGTATATCTTCCAAGACAAAGAGTTCAAACAGGCTCTTCAGAACAGATCCTTCTGGTTGTGAGATCTTCGAGCTGTTAAGGACTGCAAGATAACAGAGAAGGTTTTGATGGCAGAGTGGTTAAGGCTTTGGACTTGAAATCCAATGTTGTCTTCCTGCGCAGGGTTGAAATCTGCTCGCAGTGCTATGACAAACCAGTATTTTGAACATATCCTTGGTGACTTGATATGGATAATCTCTTTAAGACATGGACTTGTCCAGTGATTCAAGTGCTCAGAATACTTTTGTCTTTGTGTGAGCTAATTGAGAAAGTTGTGATGGCCGAGTGGTTAATACGTGATTTGGCGTAATAAGATCAATATGTCGGGCCATCAAGTTGACCATTTTACACCAATGATGTCTGTTTCCAAATCCCAAACCCTTTACTCAAGCTTACAAGATGGCGTAGCAGTCGGACGTGTGTTTTGTCTTGTCCCGTCCTGTCTGGTGTAAATATAGTTTCCTCGTTTTTTTTCTGTATATATTTCGTACATATTTTAATCTCACTTTCCAACTACAGGCTGAATATACTCTCCTGCAACCCGCATCACCCAATGTGGTACGGATCTGCTTTTTCTATACTTTAGAACCGGAACCCCCATCAGAAGCTAGCCAGCTAACTAGCTACTAGCTACTACTCAGTTAGCCACTGCTAGCGGTCTTCAAAGCTAACTAGGACACCAGCGACATCAACCCAGAGCATATCAGACTGCTTTTTCTCTACCACATCTCCGGATTCCTACCGCAAGCTCTGAACCTTTACACCGGATCATCGCAACTAGCTAGCTGCAATCCGAGTGGCTACTCCTGGCTAACGTCTCTGTCCCAAAGCAAGCACCAGTTAGCCTTGAGCTAGCCTCGAGCTAAGCCCATCTCCCGACTAGCCGAAGAGGTCCAACAATACCTATTTTGCCAATTGGCCTGGACCCTCTACTGCCGACACGGAGCCCCGCCGATCCATCACGACTGGTCCGCCGACATAATCGTCCGAGGCGGTTTCAACAGGCTTTTCCGTTGCGACATCGCCAAAGATCCATCTGCTGGCCAAGGCCCGCGAGCTTTCTGAATCGCTGTGTCTCCAGCTCACCTAGCGTACTAGAGCACCTGTAGCATACTCCTGGGCTACAATTACCCGGGCCCACGACCGGTCTGTCGATGTCACCGCATGAAGAGGAATAAACAGACTCACCCCATCGCGACGTCCCCCAAAGGTTAACTCTCTAGCCCTCGCTATCTCCCTGCTTGCTAATTCGGCCTGCTAACGGCTAGCTTGTCTAGCTCCGGTCCACTAACTGCTACCTTGTCTAGCCGGGCCTACGAACTGTTAGCTTGTTAGCACAGGCCTGCTAACCGTCTGAACCACCACGTCCCAAACACTCTCTGAACCCATTTACTTTCTATCTCTTTTTGATTTTTAATTTGTTTATACCTTCCGGAAACCTGCCTCACCCAATGTGATACGGAATCGCTGTTACTTTTAATTTTATTTTTATGACACACTCAAGAACCTCCAGACGCTAACCAGCTAACTAGCTACAAGCTATTTAGTCATTGTTAGTTTTTTTAAACCTGGATAACACTCGCCAGCCCAGCTTCCCTGCCCATCCACCGCTGCCCCCTGGACACTGATCTCTTGGCTACATAGCTGACGCACGCTGGACTGTCCATTAATCACGGTACTCCATTCTGCTTGTTTGTTTTACCTGTCGGCCCCGTTGCTAGTCAACGCCATTTTACCTGCTGTTTGTTGTGCTAGCTGATTAGCCTCGCCTACTGTTTTTAGCTAGCTTTCCAAATTCAACACCTGTGATTACTGTATGCCTCGCTGTATGTCTCTCTCAAATGTCAATATGCCTTGTATACTGTTGTTCAGGTTAGTTATCATTGTTTTAGTTCACAATGGAGCCCCTAGATTCACTCTGCATACCCCTGTTACCTCCTTTGTCCCACCTCCCACACATGCGGTGACCTCACCCATTACAACCAGCATGTCCAGAGATACAACCTCTCTCATCATCACCCAGTGCCTGGGCTTACCTCCGCTGTACCCGCAGCCCACCATACCCCTGTCTGCGCATTATGCCCTGAATATATTCTACCATGCCCAGAAATCTGCTCCTCTTATCGTCTGCCCCCAACGCTCTAGGCGACCAGTTTTGATAGCCTTTAGCCGCACCCTCATACTACTCCTTCTCTGTTCCGCGGGTGATGTGGAGGTAAACCCAGGCCCTGCATGTCCCCAGGTACCCTCATTTGTTGACTTCTGTGATCGAAAAGCCTTGGTTTTATGCATGTCAACATCAGAAGCCTCCTCCCTAAGTTTGTTTTACTCACTGCTTTAGCACACTCTGCTAACCCTGATGTCCTTGCCGTGTCTGAATCCTGGCTCAGGAAGGCCACCAAAAATTCAGAGATTTCCATACCCAACTATAACATCTTCCGTCAAGATAGAACTGCCAAAGGGGGCGGAGTTGCAGTCTACTGCAGAGATAGCCTGCAAAGTAATGTCATACTTTCCAGGTCCATACCCAAACAGTTCGAACTACTAGTTTTGAAAATTACTCTCTCCAGAAATAAGTCTCTCACTGTTGCCGCCTGCTACCGACCACCCTCAGCTCCCAGCTGTGCCCTGGACACCATTTGTGAATTGATCGTCCCCCATCTAGCTTCAGAGTTTGTTCTGTTAGGTGACCTAAACTGGGATATGCTTAACACCCCGGCAGTCCTACAATGTAAGCTATTGCCCTCAATCTCACTCAAATCATCAAGGAACCCACCAGGTACAACCCTAACTCTGTAAACAAGGGCACCCTCATAGACGTCATCCTGACCAACTGGCCCTCCAAATACACCTCCGCTGTCTTCAACCAGGATCTCAGCGATCACTGCCTCATTGCCTGTATCCGCCACGGAGCCGCAGTCAAACGACCACCCCTCATCACTGTCAAACGCTCCCTAAAACACTTCTGTGAGCAGGCCTTTCTAATCGACCTGGCCCGGGTATCCTGGAAGGACATTGACCTCATCCCGTCAGTTGAGGATGCCTGGTCATTCTTTAAAAGTAACTTCCTCACCGTTTTAGATAAGCATGCTCCGTTCAAAAAATGCAGAACCAAGAACAGATACAGCCCTTGGTTCACTCCAGACCTGACTGCCCTCGACCAGCACAAAAACATCCTGTGGCGGACTGCAATAGCATCGAATAGCCCCCGTGATATGCAACTGTTCAGGGAAGTCAGGAACCAATACACGCAGTCAGTCAGGAAAGCTAAGGCCAGCTTCTTCAGGCAGAAGTTTGCATCCTGTAGTTCCAACTCCAAAAAGTTCTGGGACACTGTGAAGTCCATGGAGAACAAGAGCACCTCCTCCCAGCTGCCCACTGCACTGAGGCTAGGTAACACGGTCTCCACCGATAAATCCATGATTATCGAAAACTTCAATAAGCACTTCTCAACGGCTGGCCATGCCTTCCGCCTGGCTACTCCAACCTCGGCCAATAGCTCCGCCCCCCCCGCAGCTCCTCGCCCAAGCCTCTCCAGGTTCTCCTTGACCCAAATCCAGATAGCAGATGTTCTGAAAGAGCTGCAAAACCTGGACCCGTACAAATCAGCTGGGCTTGACAATCTGGACCCTCTATTTCTGAAACTATCTGCCGCCATTGTCGCAACCCCTATTACCAGCCTGTTCAACCTCTCTTTCATATCGTCTGAGATCCCCAAGGATTGAAAGCTGCCGCAGTCATCCCCCTCTTCAAAGGGGAGACACCCTGGACCCAAACTGTTATAGACCTATATCCATCCTGCCCTGCCTATCTAAGGTCTTCGAAAGCCAAGTCAACAAACAGGTCACTGACCATCTCGAATCCCACCGTACCTTCTCCGCTGTGCAATCTGGTTTCCGAGCCGGTCACGGGTGCACCTCAGCCACACTCAAGGTACTAAACGATATCATAACCGCCATCGATAAAAGACAGTACTGTGCAGCCGTCTTCATCGACCTCGCCAAGGCTTTCGACTCTGTCAATCACCATATTCTTATCGGCAGACTCAATAGCCTCGGTTTTTCGGATGACTGCCTTGCCTGGTTCACCAATTACTTTGCAGACAGAGTTCAGTGTGTCAAATCGGAGGGCATGCTGTCCGGTCCTCTAGCAGTCTCTATGGGGTGCCACAGGGTTCAATTCTCGGGCCGACTCTTTTCTCTGTATATATCAATGATGTTGCTCTTGCTGCGGGCGATTCCCTGATCCACCTCTACGCAGACGACACCATTCTATATACTTTCGGCCCGTCATTGGACACTGTGCTATCTAACCTCCAAACGAGCTTCAATGCCATACAGCACTCCTTCCGTGGCCTCCAACTGCTCTTAAACGCGAGTAAAACCAAATGCATGCTTTTCAACCGATCGCTGCCTGCACCCGCATGCCCGACTAGCATCACCACCCTGGATGGGTCCGACCTTGAATATGTGGACATCTATAAGTACCTAGGTGTCTGGCTAGACTGCAAACTCTCCTTCCAGACTCACATCAAACATCTCCAATCGAAAATCAAATCAAGAGTCGGCTTTCTATTCTGCAACAAAGCCTCCTTCACTCACATCCGCCAAGCTTACCTTAGTAAAACTGACTATCCTACCGATCCTCGACTTCGGCGATGTCATCTACAAAATGGCTTCCAACACTCTACTCAGCAAACTGGATGCAGTCTATCACAGTGCCATCCGTTTTGTCACCAAAGCACCTTATACCACCCACCACTGCGACTTGTATGCTCTAGTCGGCTGGCCCTCGCTACATATTCGTCGCCAGACCCACTGGCTCCAGGTCATCTACAAGTCCATGCTAGGTAAAGCTCCGCCTTATCTCAGTTCACTGGTCACGATGGCAACACCCATCCGTAGCATCTGCTGCCTGTGACTGGAACGAACTGCAAAAATTGCTGAAGTTGGAGACTTTTATCTCCCTCACCAACTTCAAACATCAGCTATCCGAGCAGCTAACCGATCGCTGCAGCTGTACATAGTCTATTGGTAAATAGCCCACCCATTTTCACCTACCTCATTCCCGTACTGTTTTTATACTGTTTTTTATTTATTTACTTTTCTGCTCTTTTGCACACCTATATCTCTACCTGTACATGACCATCTGATCATTTATCACTCCAGTGTTAATCTGCAAAATTGTATTATTCGCCTACCTCCTCATGCCTTTTGCACACATTGTATATAGACTGCCCATTTTTTTCTACTGTGTTATTGACTTGTTAATTGTTTACTCCATGTGTAACTCTGTGTTGTCTGTTCAAACTGCTATGCTTTATCTTGGCCAGGTCGCAGTTGCAAATGAGAACTTGTTCTCAACTAGCCTACCTGGTTAAATAAAGGTGAAATAAAAAATAAAAATAAAAACTTGCATTCCAACAGCTGCAATGGCCGATTCTTTAGACGTTGGACCTGAATTTCAATGGGGTCTCCCCACCCATGTTTTAACATTGCTCGGCGAATAGCCCACTTGTTCTTTCTCCTGATCACTTTGCTTAGATTCATACTGCTGCGATGGCCAAGTGGTTTAAGCTTTGCAAATGAACTCCAGTGTTGTCTCCCATACAGTTTTAAAACTGCTTGCATCGCATTGACAAACCAGTCTTTATTTGTAAAATAGCATTGGTGACTTGATATTGATGAAGTGCTTAATGCATAGACTTGTCCTTTGATTCAAGTGCTCAGAATATGTATTCCTTGAAAAACAGTTCAAATAGGCTCTTCAGTAGACAGTCTCGTCTTTACAGAAGTAAAATTGACAGAATGAGATAATCGACTGGTAAAGGCCTGGTAGTTAACATAGCAAGCTGTGATGGCCGAGTGGTTAAGGCGTTGGACTTGAAATCCAATGGGGTCTCCCCGCGCAGGTTCGAACCCTGCTCACAGCGCTATGACAATCCATTTCTTTTTTTACATATCCTTGGTGACTTGATGTGGATAATGTACTTAATCCGTGGACTTGTCCTTTGATTCAGGTGCTAAGAATATATATTGATGTCTGTTTCCAAATCCCAATCCCTTTACTTGCATTCCAACAGCTGCAATGGCCGAGTTCTTTAGACGTTGGACCTGGATTTCAATGGGTTCTCCCCACCCATGTTCTTACCTTGCTCGAAGCGTATAGCCCACTTCTGCTTTCTCCTCATCACTTTCCTTAGATTCCTACTGCTTGAAAAGTAGGCTCTTCAATAGCGATAATATGGTCATTTTAGAGGTAAAATGGACAGAACGAGATAGCGGACTGGTTAAGGGATGTTAGGTAACAGGAGACTGTGATGGCCGAGAGGTTAAGGCGTTGGATTCGAAATCCAATGGGGTCTCCCCGCGCAGTTTCGAACCCTGCTCACAGCGCTTTGACAAATCAGTTTATATTTGCAACATGTCATTGGGGAGTTAATATGGATAATGTCCTTGATCTGTGGACTTCTCCTTTGATTCAGGTGCTCAGAGTATATCTTCCAAGACAAAGAGTTCAAACAGGCTCTTCAGAACAGATCCTTCTGGTTGTGAGATCTTCGAGCTGTTAAGGACTGCAAGATAACAGAGAAGGTTTTGATGGCAGAGTGGTTAAGGCTTTGGACTTGAAATCCAATGTTGTCTTCCTGCGCAGGGTTGAAATCTGCTCGCAGTGCTATGACAAACCAGTATTTTGAACATATCCTTGGTGACTTGATATGGATAATCTCTTTAAGACATGGACTTGTCCAGTGATTCAAGTGCTCAGAATACTTTTGTCTTTGTGTGAGCTAATTGAGAAAGTTGTGATGGCCGAGTGGTTAAACGTGATTTGGCGTAATAAGATCAATATGTCGGGCCATCAAGTTGACCATTTTACACCAATGATGTCTGTTTCCAAATCCCAAACCCTTTATTTGCATTCCAACAGCTGCAATGGCCGATTCTTTTTTTGGACCTGAATTTCAATGGGGTCTCCCCACCCATGTTTTAACATTGCTCAACAATAGCCCACTTGTTCTTTCTCCTCATCACTTTGCTTAGATTCATACTGCTGCGATGGCCAAGTGGTTTAAGCTTTGCAAATGAACTCCAGTGTTGTCTTCCCATACAGTTTTTAAAACTGCTTGCATCGCATTGACAAACCAGTCTTTATTTGTAAAATAGCATTGGTGACTTGATATTGATGAAGTGCTTAATGCATAGACTTGTCCTTTGATTCAAGTGCTCAGAATATGTATTCCTTGAAAAACAGTTCAAATAGGCTCTTCAGTAGACAGTCTCGTCTTTACAGAAGTAAAATTGACAGAATGAGATAACCGACTGGTTAAGGCCTAGCAGTTAACATAGCAAGCTGTGATGGCCGAGTGGCTAAGGCGTTGGACTTGAAATCAATGGGGTCTCCCCGCGCAGGTTCGAAACCTGCTCACAGCGCTATGACAATCCATTTATTTTTTACATATCCTTGGTGACTTGATATGGATAATGTGCTTAATCCGTGGACTTGTCCTTTGATTCAGGTGCTAAGAATATATATTGATGTCTGTTTCAAATCCCAATCCCTTTACTTGCATTCCAACAGCTGCAATGGCCGAGTTCTTTAGACGTTGGACCTGAATTTCAATGGGGTCTCCCCACCCATGTTCTTACCTTGCTCGAAGCGTATAGCCCACTTCTGCTTTCTCCTCATCACTTTCCTTAGATTCCTACTGCTTGAAAAGTAGGCTCTTCAATAGCGATAATATGGTCATTTTAGAGGTAAAATGGACAGAACGAGATAGCGGACTGTTTAAGGCATGTTATGTAATAGGAGAAGCTGTGATGGCCAAGAGGTTAAGGCGTTGGATTCAAGAAATCTTTGGGGTCTCCCCTGCGCAGGTTCGAACCCTGCTCACAGCGCTTTGACAAATCAGTCTTTATTTGCAACATGTCATTGGGGAGTTAATATGGATAATGTCCTTGATCTGTGGACTTCTCCTTTGATTCAGGTGCTCAAGTATATCTTCCAAGACAAAGAGTTCAAACAGGCTCTTCAGAACAGATCCTTCTGGTTGTGAGATCTTCGAGCTGTTAAGGACTGCAAGATAACAGAGAAGGTTTTGATGGCAGAGTGGTTAAGGCTTTGGACTTGAAATCCAATGTTGTCTTCCTGCGCAGGGTTGAAATCTGCTCGCAGTGCTATGACAAACCAGTATTTTGAACATATCCTTGGTGACTTGATATGGATAATCTCTTTAAGACATGGACTTGTCCAGTGATTCAAGTGCTCAGAATACTTTTGTCTTTGTGTGAGCTAATTGAGAAAGTTGTGATGGCCGAGTGGTTAATCGTGATTTGGCGTAATAAGATCAATATGTCGGGCCATCAAGTTGACCATTTTACACCAATGATGTCTGTTTCCAAATCCCAAACCCTTTACTCAAGCTTACAAGATGGCGTAGCAGTCGGACGTGTGTTTTGTCTTGTCCCGTCCTGTCTGGTGTAAATATAGTTTCCTCGTTTTTTTTCTGTATATATTTCGTACATATTTTAATCTCACTTTCCAACTACAGGCTGAATATACTCTCCTGCAACCCGCATCACCCAATGTGGTACGGATCTGCTTTTTCTATACTTTAGAACCGAACCCCATCAGAAGCTAGCCAGCTAACTAGCTACTAGCTACTACTCAGTTAGCCACTGCTAGCGGTCTTCAAAGCTAACTAGGACACCAGCGCGACATCAACCCAGAGCATATCAGACTGCTTTTTCTCTACCACATCTCCGGATTCCTACCGCAAGCTCTGAACCTTTACACCGGATCATCGCAACTAGCTAGCTGCAATCCGAGTGGCTACTCCTGGCTAACGTCTCTGTCCCAAAGCAAGCACCAGTTAGCCTTGAGCTAGCCTCGAGCTAAGCCCATCTCCCCGACTAGCCGAAGAGGTCCAACAATACCTATTTTGCCAATTGGCCTGGACCCTCTACTGCCGACCACGGAGCCCCGCCGATCCATCACGACTGGTCCGCCGACATAATCGTCCGAGGCGGTTTCAACAGGCTTTTCCGTTGCGACATCGCCAAAGATCCATCTGCTGGCCAAGGCCCGCGAGCTTTCTGAATCGCTGTGTCTCCAGCTCACCTAGCGTACTAGAGCACCTGTAGCATACTCCTGGGCTACAATTACCCGGGCCCACGACCGGTCTGTCGATGTCACCGCATGAAGAGGAATAAACAGACTCACCCCATCGCGGCGTCCCCCAAAGGTTAACTCTCTAGCCCTCGCTATCTCCCTGCTTGCTAATTCGGCCTGCTAACGGCTAGCTTGTCTAGCTCCGGTCCACTAACTGCTACCTTGTCTAGCCCGGGCCTACGAACTGTTAGCTTGTTAGCACAGGCCTGCTAACCGTCTGAACCACCACGTCCCAAACACTCTCTGAACCCATTTACTTTCTATCTCTTTTTGATTTTTAATTTGTTTATACCTTCCGGAAACCTGCCTCACCCAATGTGATACGGAATCGCTGTTACTTTTAATTTTATTTTTATGACACACTCAAGAACCTCCAGACGCTAACCAGCTAACTAGCTACAAGCTATTTAGTCATTGTTAGTTTTTTTAAACCTGGATAACACTCGCCAGCCCAGCTTCCCTGCCCATCCACCGCTGCCCCTGGACACTGATCTCTTGGCTACATAGCTGACGCACGCTGGACTGTCCATTAATCACGGTACTCCATTCTGCTTGTTTGTTTTACCTGTCGGCCCCGTTGTCTAGTCAACGCCATTTTACCTGCTGTTTGTTGTGCTAGCTGATTAGCCTCGCCTACTGTTTTTAGCTAGCTTTCCAAATTCAACACCTGTGATTACTGTATGCCTCGCTGTATGTCTCTCTCAAATGTCAATATGCCTTGTATACTGTTGTTCAGGTTAGTTATCATTGTTTTAGTTCACAATGGAGCCCCTAGATCCACTCTGCATACCCCTGTTACCTCCTTTGTCCCACCTCCCACACATGCGGTGACCTCACCCATTACAACCAGCATGTCCAGAGATACAACCTCTCTCATCATCACCCAGTGCCTGGGCTTACCTCCGCTGTACCCGCAGCCCACCATACCCCTGTCTGCGCATTATGCCCTGAATATATTCTACCATGCCCAGAAATCTGCTCCTCTTATCGTCTGCCCCCAACGCTCTAGGCGACCAGTTTTGATAGCCTTTAGCCGCACCTCATACTACTCCTTCTCTGTTCATGGGTGATGTGGAGGTAAACCCAGGCCCTGCATGTCCCCAGGTACCCTCATTTGTTGACTTCTGTGATCGAAAAAGCCTTGGTTTTATGCATGTCAACATCAAAGCCTCCTCCCTAAGTTTGTTTTACTCACTGCTTTAGCACACTCTGCTAACCCTGATGTCCTTGCCGTGTCTGAATCCTGGCTCAGGAAGGCCACCAAAAATTCAGAGATTTCCATACCCAACTATAACATCTTCCGTCAAGATAGAACTGCCAAAGGGGCGGAGTTGCAGTCTACTGCAGAGATAGCCTGCAAAGTAATGTCATACTTTCCAGGTCCATACCCAAACAGTTCGAACTACTAGTTTTGAAAATTACTCTCTCCAGAAATAAGTCTCTCACTGTTGCCGCCTGCTACCGACCACCCTCAGCTCCCAGCTGTGCCCTGGACACCATTTGTGAATTGATCGTCCCCATCTAGCTTCAGAGTTTGTTCTGTTAGGTGACCTAAACTGGGATATGCTTAACACCCGGCAGTCCTACAATGTAAGCTATTGCCCTCAATCTCACTCAAATCATCAAGGAACCCACCAGGTACAACCTAACTCTGTAAACAAGGGCACCCTCATAGACGTCATCCTGACCAACTGGCCCTCAAATACACCTCCGCTGTCTTCAACCAGGATCTCAGCGATCACTGCCTCATTGCCTGTATCCGCCACGGAGCCGCAGTCAAACGACCACCCCTCATCACTGTCAAACGCTCCCTAAAACACTTCTGTGAGCAGGCCTTTCTAATCGACCTGGCCCGGGTATCCTGGAAGGACATTGACCTCATCCCGTCAGTTGAGGATGCCTGGTCATTCTTTAAAAGTAACTTCCTCACCGTTTTAGATAAGCATGCTCCGTTCAAAAATGCAGAACCAAGAACAGATACAGCCCTTGGTTCACTCCAGACCTGACTGCCCTCGACCAGCACAAAAACATCCTGTGGCGGACTGCAATAGCATCGAATAGCCCCGTGATATGCAACTGTTCAGGAAGTCAGGAACCAATACACGCAGTCAGTCAGGAAAGCTAAGGCCAGCTTCTTCAGGCAGAAGTTTGCATCCTGTAGTTCCAACTCCAAAAGTTCTGGGACACTGTGAAGTCCATGGAGAACAAGAGCACCTCCTCCCAGCTGCCCACTGCACTGAGGCTAGGTAACACGGTCTCCACCGATAAATCCATGATTATCGAAAACTTCAATAAGCACTTCTCAACGGCTGGCCATGCCTTCCGCCTGGCTACTCCAACCTCGGCCAATAGCTCCGCCCCCCGCAGCTCCTCGCCCAAGCCTCTCCAGGTTCTCCTTTACCCAAATCCAGATAGCAGATGGTCTGAAAGAGCTGCAAAACCTGGACCCATACAAATCAGCTGGGCTTGACAATCTGGACCCTCTATTTCTGAAACTATCTGCCGCCATTGTCGCAACCCCTATTACCAGCCTGTTCAACCTCTCTTTCATATCGTCTGAGATCCCCAAGGATTGGAAAGCTGCCGCAGTCATCCCCCTCTTCAAAGGGAGACACCCTGGACCCAAACTGTTATAGACCTATATCCATCCTGCCCTGCCTATCTAAGGTCTTCGAAAGCCAAGTCAACAAACAGGTCACTGACCATCTCGAATCCCACCGTACCTTCTCCGCTGTGCAATCTGGTTTCCGAGCCGGTCACGGGTGCACCTCAGCCACACTCAAGGTACTAAACGATATCATAACCGCCATCGATAAAAGACAGTACTGTGCAGCCGTCTTCATCGACCTCGCCAAGGCTTTCGACTCTGTCAATCACCATATTCTTATCGGCAGACTCAATAGCCTCGGTTTTTCGGATGACTGCCTTGCCTGGTTCACCAATTACTTTGCAGACAGAGTTCAGTGTGTCAAATCGGAGGGCATGCTGTCCGGTCCTCTAGCAGTCTCTATGGGGGTGCCACAGGGTTCAATTCTCGGGCCGACTCTTTTCTCTGTATATATCAATGATGTTGCTCTTGCTGCGGGCGATTCCCTGATCCACCTCTACGCAGACGACACCATTCTATATACTTTCGGCCCGTCATTGGACACTGTGCTATCTAACCTCCAAACGAGCTTCAATGCCATACAGCACTCCTTCCGTGGCCTCCAACTGCTCTTAAACGCGAGTAAAACCAAATGCATGCTTTTCAACCGATCGCTGCCTGCACCCGCATGCCCGACTAGCATCACCACCCTGGATGGGTCCGACCTTGAATATGTGGACATCTATAAGTACCTAGGTGTCTGGCTAGACTGCAAACTCTCCTTCCAGACTCACATCAAACATCTCCAATCGAAAATCAAATCAAGAGTCGGCTTTCTATTCTGCAACAAAGCCTCCTTCACTCACGCCGCCAAGCTTACCCTAGTAAAACTGACTATCCTACCGATCCTCGACTTCGGCGATGTCATCTACAAAATGGCTTCCAACACTCTTCTCAGCAAACTGGATGTAGTCTATCACAGTGCCATCCGTTTTGTCACCAAAGCACCTTATACCACCCACCACTGCGACTTGTATGCTCTAGTCGGCTGGCCCTCGCTACATATTCGTCGCCAGACCCACTGGCTCCAGGTCATCTACAAGTCCATGCTAGGTAAAGCTCCGCCTTATCTCAGTTCACTGGTCACGATGGCAACACCCATCCGTAGCATCTGCTGCCTGTGACTGGAACGAACTGCAAAAATTGCTGAAGTTGGAGACTTTTATCTCCCTCACCAACTTCAAACATCAGCTATCCGAGCAGCTAACCGATCGCTGCAGCTGTACATAGTCTATTGGTAAATAGCCCACCCATTTTCACCTACCTCATTCCCATACTGTTTTTATACTGTTTTTTATTTATTTACTTTTCTGCTCTTTTGCACACCAATATCTCTACCTGTACATGACCATCTGATCATTTATCACTCCAGTGTTAATCTGCAAAATTGTATTATTCGCCTACCTCCTCATGCCTTTTGCACACATTGTATATAGACTGCCCATTTTTTTCTACTGTGTTATTGACTTGTTAATTGTTTACTCCATGTGTAACTCTGTGTTGTCTGTTCAAACTGCTATGCTTTATCTTGGCCAGGTCGCAGTTGCAAATGAGAACTTGTTCTCAACTAGCCTACCTGGTTAAATAAAGGTGAAATAAAAAAATAAAAAATAAAAACTTGCATTCCAACAGCTGCAATGGCCGATTCTTTAGACGTTGGACCTGAATTTCAATGGGGTCTCCCCACCCATGTTTTAACATTGCTCGAAGCGAATAGCCCACTTGTTCTTTCTCCTCATCACTTTGCTTAGATTCATATTGCTGCGATGGCCAAGTGGTTTAAGCTTTGCAAATGAACTCCAGTGTTGTCTCCCCATACAGTTTTTAAAACTGCTTGCATCGCATTGACAAACCAGTCTTTATTTGTAAAATAGCATTGGTGACTTGATATTGATGAAGTGCTTAATGCATAGACTTGTCCTTTGATTCAAGTGCTCAGAATATGTATTCCTTGAAAAACAGTTCAAATAGGCTCTTCAGTAGACAGTCTCGTCTTTACAGAAGTAAAATTGACAGAATGAGATAACCGACTGGTTAAGGCCTGGTAGTTAACATAGCAAGCTGTGATGGCCGAGTGGTTAAGGCGTTGGACTTGAAATCCAATGGGGTCTCCCCGCGCAGGTTCGAACCCTGCTCACAGCGCTATGACAATCCATTTCTTTTTTTACATATCCTTGGTGACTTGATGTGGATAATGTACTTAATCCGTGGACTTGTCCTTTGATTCAGGTGCTAAGAATATATATTGATGTCTGTTTCCAAATCCCAATCCCTTTACTTGCATTCCAACAGCTGCAATGGCCGAGTTCTTTAGACGTTGGACCTGAATTTCAATGGGGTCTCCCCACCCATGTTCTTACCTTGCTCGAAGCGTATAGCCCACTTCTGCTTTCTCCTCATCACTTTCCTTAGATTCCTACTGCTTGAAAAGTAGGCTCTTCAATAGCGATAATATGGTCATTTTAGAGGTAAAATGGACAGAACGAGATAGCCGACTGGTTAAGGCATGTTAGGTAACAGGAGAAGCTGTGATGGCCGAGAGGTTAAGGCGTTGGATTCGAAATCCAATGGGGTCTCCCCGCGCAGTTTCGAACCCTGCTCACAGCGCTATGACAAACCAGTCTTTATTTGCAACATTTCATTGGGGAGTTGATATGGATAATGTCCTTAATCCGTGGACTTGTCCTTTGATTCAGGTGCTTAGAGTATATCTTCCAAGACAAAGAGTTCAAACAGGCTCTTCAGAACAGATCCTTCTGGTTGTGAGATAGTCGAGCTGTTAACCTTACAGGGATCTTGAGCCCCAGCTGGGAACTTTCCCCCCCACGTTCAGCTGGAAGGTGGCGCATGGAACGCAAAAATATTCCTAAAAATATTTAACCTCCACACATGAACAAGTCCAATAGCTCAAATTAAAGATAAACAAGTTGTTTATCTACCCAGCAAGTCAGATTTCTAAAATGTTTTACGGCGAAAACATAGCACATATTTATGTCAAACCACCACCGCAGACATAGCTCATTTGCATAGCCAAGTAGGAAAAAATATGCAATCAACAAACGCAGGATTAAAAGAAAAATAATTTCACTGACCTTTTGAAATCTTCATCAGATGACAGTAATATAACATGTTACACAGTACATTCATTTTTTTTTCAATAATCTGCAATATATATCCATAAATCTCTGTTTACAATGACGCATCGTTCAAAAAATGCTACTACAATGTCAGGAGAAATTAAATAGCTCCGGCAGATAACGTCAGCTAACAAGGAATACACATCATAAACTTTGACTAAATATGCATGTTTTACATATGTATAGCAAGATACACTTCTTCTAAATGCAATCGCTGTGTTACATTTATTTTTAACGTTACAGGTTGCGTTCACTAGGCTATACTAGGAGTCGGCGCTCCAGAATTAGCATTATCGCTCCGCTATCTTGGAGTTGACAGAAACCCAAAATTACCACATAAATATTCCCTTACCTTTGCTGTTCTTCCATCAGAAGACCTGGAAGGGATTATACTTACCAAATCAGCGTTTAGTTTTCAAGTCTGTCTTTCGGTTCTCAAAAACGGCACATTTCGGTCGAAATGTAGGAAAAATTCAAGTGGATGCGCACCAAAACGTCGAAAGTACATATTATATGTCGAGTAAACTTGTCAAACTGTGTTCATAATTAAGCTTTAACATGTTATAAAGGTACACAGGCATCGTGAGGGCGAACAGACACACACACGTTGTTCAATCGATCCTGAGGAAAAGAGAGAAAACTTGCAGAGCGCGCATAGACGTACACTTTTTTTTGGCGTGACCGAGACCTTTCGGCACGCTCAAAGTCTCGTGAGCGCGCGATTCTCACAGTGACATGCCTCATTGAAAGCAGGCTTCGCGCTGAACACATACAGACTCTTCCCAGGGTTGTAACTGCTTGGGAAGTGCGTATACGATGACGTCAAAGTGGTGCCAACTTTTTCCATTACAAGAGAGACTTTGGGAGAATGCATGCCCTGACACTTCTGCTTTACATAGAGACAAAATTTAAACGGTTTTAGAAGCTTTAGAGTGTTTTCTATTCGATAATATTTTTTATATGCATATATTAGCAACTTTTGACAAAAATGTATCATGTTTTATATGGGTACCCAATTCCTCCAGAAGGGGCAGTAAATCAGGGCTAGCCCTAACAGGTAAGGACTGCAAGATAACAGAGAAAGTTTTGATGGCAGAGTGGTTAAGGCTTTGGACTTGAAATCCAATGTTGTCTTCCTGCGCAGGGTTGAAATCTGCTCGCAGTGCTATGACAAACCAGTATTTTGAACATATCCTTGGTGACTTGTGTAAGGAAGTGCTATTTCCTATGCAAATGACCAGCTTACTGCTATTACATTGCTATAACTGAGACAACGTATTTTCACAGTGAAACATGTTAGGTCCCATACAGGATAGCTTCCACACCCACACACACACAGCACACACACATACACACACTAACTGCCGAGGACACACAGATAAGACATACACCCACACATTGGGAGGAAGAGACACAGCCTTGACTTGCAGACACAAGCACACACACACAATCTCCTTCCTAGCCGAACATTGTGTGACTGAGAACGGCACGACGAGACCCGGAGGAACGACGGACGGCTCAACAGGACCAATCCAAGAAGACAACACCTCAACTGTGGCCAACCAAAAGACCGGGACTTCCAGACTCAACCCACTTTCTCTACTGTACATAACATGCTTGCAATCTGTTATCGGGGCTTCTTTCTGCTGGTTCCTTGTGAGCCAAATGAATGAGCCCGTATACGTTGTACCAGATATCTTTACTCTGAATAAACTGTCGCTTGTCATACAATTTACCACCTTGTCTGAATCGATCCTTGACCGACTCACCCTATCTACATATCCCATTATCAACACTTGATATGGATAATCTCTTTAAACATGGACTTGTCCAGTGATTCAAGTACTCAGAATACTTTTGTCTTTGTGTGAGCTAATTGAGAAAGTTGTGATGGCCGAGTGGTTAATACGTGATTTGGTGTAATAAGATCAATATGTCGGGCCATCAAGTTGACCATTTTACACCAATGATGTCTGTTTCCAAATCCCAAACCCTTTACTTGCATTCCAACAGCTGCAATGGCCGAGTTCTTTAGACGTTGGACCTGAATTTCAATGGGGTCTCCCCACCCATGTTTTAACATTGCTCGAAGCGAATAGCCCACTTGTTCTTTTTCCTCATCACTTTGCTTAGATTCATACTGCTGCGATGGCCAAGTGGTTTAAGCTTTGCAAATGAGCTCCAGTGTTGTCTTCCCATACAGTTTTTAAAACTGCTTGCATCGCATTGACAAACCAGTCTTTATTTGTAAAATAGCATTGGTGACTTGATATTGATGAAGTGCTTAATGCATAGACTTGTCCTTTGATTCAAGTGCTCAGAATATGTATTCCTTGAAAAACAGTTCAAATAGGCTCTTCAGTAGACAGTCTCGTCTTTACAGAAGTAAAATTGACAGAATGAGATAACCGACTGGTTAAGGCCTCGTTGTTAATGTAGCAAGCTGTGATGGCCGAGTGGTTAAGGCGTTGGACTTGAAATCCAATGGGGTCTCCCCGCGCAGGTTTGAACCCTGCTCACAGTGCTATGACAAACCATTTATTCTTTTACATATCCTTGGTGACTTGATATGGATAATGTGCTTAATCTGTGGACTTGTCCTTTGATTCAGGTGCTCAGAATATATATTGATGTCTGTTTCCAAATCCCAATCCCTTTACTTGCATTCCAACAGCTGCAATGGCCGAGTTCTTTAGACGTTGGACCTGAATTTCAATGGGGTCTCCCCACCCATGTTCTTACCTTGCCCGAAGCGTATAGCCCACTTCTGCTTTCTCCTCATCACTTTCCTTAGATTCCTACTGCTTGAAAAGTAGGCTCTTTAATAGCGATAATATGGTCATTTTAGAGGTAAAATGGACAGAACGAGATAGCGGACTGGTTAAGGCACCTTAGGTAACAGGATAAGCTGTGATGGCCGAGAGGTTAAGGCTTTGGATTCGAAATCCAATGGGGTATCCCCGCGCAGGTTTGAAACCTGCTCACAGCGCTTTGACAAACCAGTCTTTATTTGCAACATGTCATTGGGGAGTTGATATGGATAATGTCATTACTCCGTGGACTTGTCCTTTGATTCAGGTGCTCAGAGTATATCTTCCAAGACAAAGAGTTCAAACAGGCTCTTCAGAACAGATCCTTCTGGTTGTGAGGTAGTCGAGCTGTAAGGACTGCAAGATAACAGAGAAAGTTTTGATGGCAGAGTGGTTAAGGCTTTGGACTTGAAATCCAATGTTGTCTTCCTGCGCAGGGTTGAAATCTGCTCGCAGTGCTATGACAAACCAGTATTTTGAACATATCCTTGGTGACTTGATATGGATAATCTCTTTAAGACATGGACTTGTCAAGTGATTCAAGTGCTCAGAATACTTTTGTCTTTGTGTGAGCTAATTGAGAAAGTTGTGATGGCCGAGTGGTTAATACGTGATTTGGCGTAATAAGATCAGGTAACAGGAGAAGCTGTGATGGCCGAGAGGTTAAGGCGTTGGATTCGAAATCCAATGGGGTCTCCCCGTGCAGGTTTGAACCCTGCTCACAGCGCTTTGACAAACCAGTCTTTATTTGCAACATGTCATTGGGGAGTTGATATGGATAATGTCATTAATCCGTGGACTTGTCCTTTGATTCAGGTGCTCAGAGTATATCTTCCAAGACAAAGAGTTCAAACAGGCTCTTCAGAACAGATCCTTCTGGTTGTGAGGTAGTCGAGCTGTAAGGACTGCAAGATATCAGAGAAAGTTTTGATGGCAGAGTGGTTAAGGCTTTGGACTTGAAATCCAATGTTGTCTTCCTGCGCAGGGTTGAAATCTGCTCGCAGTGCTATGACAAACCAGTATTTTGAACATATCCTTGGTGACTTGATATGGATAATCTCTTTAAGACATGGACTTGTCCAGTGATTCAAGTGCTCAGAATACTTTTGTCTTTGTGTGAGCTAATTGAGAAAGTTGTGATGGCCGAGTGGTTAATACGTGATTTGGCGTAATAAGATCAGGTAACAGGAGAAGCTGTGATGGCCGAGAGTTTAAGGCGTTGGATTCGAAATCCAATGGGGTCTCCCCGCGCAGGTTCGAACCCAGCTCACAGCGCTTTGACAAACCAGTTTTTAATTTTAACATATCCTTGGTGACTTGATATGGATAATGTGCTTAATGCATGGACTTGTCCTTTGATTCAAGTGCTCAGAATATACACTGCTCAAAAAAATAAAGGGAACACTAAAATAACACATCCTAGATCTGAATGAATGAGATATTCTTATTTAATACTTTTTTCTTTACATAGTTGAATGTGCTGACAACAAAATCACACAAAAATTATCAATGGAAATCAAATTTATCAACCCATGGAGGTCTGGATTTGGAGTCACACTCAAAATTAAAGTGGAAAACCACACTACAGGCTGATCCAAATTTGATGTAATTGTTACGTTCCCCAGTTTGTGTTGTAGTTTGTGTATTTGCATGTGTTTATTTCAGGAAATGGCTTCCTGAAATCCCTCAAGCAGCTGATTGGTCGACTCCATGGCTAATTGGAGAGCTGACCCCGCCCCCTCATCAAGACACAGCTGTCTCCAATTACCCATTCAATCTGAAGCTATATAAAAGCCAGTGTTCTGTTCAGGAGAAAGCGATTTGCTGGGAGGTCATTGCAGAGATTTTGCTAGAGAGATTTTTTTGGGAGGTCATTGCAGAGATATTTTGATAGAGGTTGATTTTGCTGGGAGTTCATTGCTGAGAGTTGGTATGTTTTGTGAGTTTTTTTGCTCAGATAGAGCTTATTTGATGTCCTTTGTTTCATTTGTTCCCAGGGGGGAAGGGGAAGGCACCTAGGGAGTGCTTAGGCAAGAGGCCCGCGGGCATACATATACCCGTAGCATATTCAATGTCTAGGCACACTAGGTAAGACCTGGGCGGACCACCCCCTGTATTTTGGTTAGGGCACCAGGTGGTGCTAAATTAGGTAAGTAGTGGGTAGGCAGGTAAGATAGAGGGGGGGGCTTTGAGATTTACTTTCTTTGCTTTGGTTCCGTCCAGCCCCTTTTCCCCATATTACCGTGTAAAAGAATAAAGTCCTTGTAAACGGTACCACATTCTGCCTGTTGTCATTCTTACTTGCACCTACAGTCCATACCTTTTTCACTTCACGGAGAGTTTAGTTGTAGCAGGGTGTTGCGTTCCCTCTTCATAGAGGCGTGCGTAACAGTAATGTCCTTAAAACAAGTCCAAATGAGGCTCAGTATTGTGTGTGGCCTCCACGTGCCTGTATGACCTCCCTATAACGCCTGGGCATGCTCCTGATGAGGTGGCGGATGGTCTCCCTAAAGTACAGGCAGGGAATAATCAAAAGGCGTCATTAGTTAGCCCAAAAAAATACAATCATACACAGGCGTACATCACGGGGAACCTCAGCACTCCGAAAGATATGTGTCACAAAACAAACAATACCTCACAGTGATGGGGTGCAAAGCACTTAACTTAGTAGTGTGTGATAATGAAAGACAGGTGTGTGAACAGGTGATTAGAATTCAGGTGATTGGGATCTGGAGAGTGAGCTGCGTTCAGGAGATCTAGGTGTTTTGAGAGTGTGAGCTGGGAAAGGGAGCTGCGTTCAGGGGATCTATGTGTTTTCAGAGTGTGAGCTGGGAAAGGGAGCTGCGTTCAGGGGATCTATGTGTTTTGAGAGTGTGAGCTGGGAAAGGGAGCTGCGTTCAGGGGATCTATGTGTTTTCAGAGAGGGAGCTGCGTTCAGGGGATCTATGTGTTTTGAGAGTGTGAGCTGGGAAAGGGAGCTGCGTTCAGGGGATCTATGTGTTTTGAGAGTGTGAGCTGGAAAAGGGAGCTGCGTTCAGGAGATCTATGTGTTTTGAGAGTGTGAGCTGGGAAAGGGAGCTGCGTTCAGGGGATCTATGTGTTTTGAGAGTGTGAGCTGGGAAAGGGAGCTGCGTTCAGGGGATCTATGTGTTTGAGAGTGTGAGCTGGAACCAGATGTTACAAGAAGAAGTAAACTACAGCAAAGCCATAGAGGCACTAAAAAAAGTGCATACTAAAAAGTGCATACTAATAGAAGTGCATACTAATAGAAGTGCATACCAATAGAAGTGCATACTAATAGAAGTGCATACTAATAGAAGTGCATACTAAAACAAGCACATACTAAAAGAAGCGCATGAGCATTCTACCAATTTGGCTCGAATATGTGTAGAGCAAATCTAATCATGGAAATAATTAGGCAGCATCTCCTTGCTGATTGGAAAATTCCAATCTAATAGAGAATTCAGGGATATAATTGTTACTTTGCACAATGACAATAAAAGAAGATAAAACTGATAAAATCAAGATTAGTAGATGTACTCAGCGTAATCTCACTAACTAACTATTTGTTAAGTCATTTCAGTATGTACAGTAGATACAAATTCTTTGTTTTAACTAATTGTGACATATTTTTGGTTGCGTTATCCTTATGAACCGCATAGCATATCATTGCATCGAACTTGATAATATATTAACTATATGCAATGCAACGTTCATATCGACTTGACTATTCACGTCATTCTTAGCTTAGCTAAATGGTATAGTTGTTGTGCGACATTGTTAAATGGGGTGCTTTGTAAATTTGCTCTGGCTATTTGTTTGAATTTCAAAGTACTCGTCTGAATGTACCAGAGTGCAGAATAACTGATGAATTTACCAATGCTCAACCCATTGAATATGGCCGGTGTCAGTAAACGTTAGGGAAAATAAAATAATATAAACTACTGCCAGCAGCAGTTAGTCACCAACACTTTGAATAACATGATAAAAATTCTAACCAGCTCTGCTGGATGAGTAGAATGGAGAGTAAAGATGCGTTCTCGTGTCTCTTGTGTCTGGAAGTAGCCAGTTAGCTAGCCAACTTTAGCCAGTTAGCTAGCCAACTTTAGCCAGTTAGCTGGCCAACTTTAGCCAGTTAGCTAGCCAACTTTAGCCAGTTAGCTAGCCAACTTTGGCCAGTTAGCTTGAATGCTTGACTGCCTGTGTGAGCCAAGAAAAGTATTATGCGTTATGAATCAGAAAGCTTGGATCAACGATGCCCCTTGGCAGATTTTGGGTTGAATAATCTTTGTCAGAATCAAGGACAGTGGATATTAGGTAATATATTAACATTGGTAGTATATATGGGAGAGAGCACGAATTATGTTTTGCAAATACTCAAACTTTGTATCACGCCACATTTAAACAATCGCTAAAGATGTACATTTGAGGGTTCTGTGTTGATACAAGATGGAGTGAATTTTTTGGGGGTGTAAAAAGACAAATTCACTCGTATGCCAAACATCACCACATTAGTAAACTATTTGGTAGTGCAGGGTCACAAGGCATCATATGGGAAAGAGAGAACATAGTAATTAAAGTGGCCTTCCTGTGAACAGAAGTTGTTTGTTTTGACTATAATGAAGAAGAAAAATTACCTGGTATAGTAATGTTAGACGGAAAGACAGAGGTAGAGTATAGTAGAGATGTAGAGCGATTTCTGAGTTGAAGGAAACAGAGATGTAGACTAGTGAGGTATTTTCAAGGGGCACATAGATGGAATTTTCAGAGGTCTTTCATTTCTGAGTTTTAATTAAACGTGAATTATTTTGATAAGAAATGTACTGAAGAAACTTAATGTAAGTGTATTAATGTATGAAATGTTTGACTGTTTTAAAATAATTTGTCTAATAGAGATCCTCGCCTCCCTACCACTGAGGAAGTACAGTTCCCGCTCAGCCCAGTCAAAACTGTTCGCTGCTCTGGCCCCCCAATGGTGGAACAAACTCCCTCACGACGCCAGGACAGCGGAGTCAATCACCACCTTCCGGAGACACCTGAAACCCCACCTCTTTATACCTAGGATAGGATAAAGTAATCCCTCTCCCCCCTCCCCCTGAAAAGATTTAGATGCACTACTGTTCCACTGGAGGTCATAAGGTGAATGCACCAATTTGTAAGTCGCTCTGGATAAGAGCGTCTGCTAAATGACTTAAATGTAAATGTAAATGTAAAGTCCTGCAACCTTTACCAACCGTTCTTTTGTATTTTTTTTACCATCATCTTTGAAATGCAAGAAAAAGGCCATAATATATTATTCCAGCCCAGGTGCAATTTAGATTTTGTCAAGTAGATGGCAGCAGTGTATTTGCAAAGTTTCAGACTGATCCAATCAACCATTTAATTTCTGTTCAAAATGTTGTATCAAGACTGCCCAAATGTGCCTAATTTGTTTATTAATAACTTTTCCTGTTCAAAATTGTGCACTCTCCTCAAACAATAGCATGGTATTCTTTCTCTTTAATAGCTAATGTAAATTGGACAGTGCAGTTAGATAAAAAATATCAGATATGTCTATGTACTGGGAAATGTTCTTGTGACTTACAACCTCATGCTAATCACATTAGCCTACGTTAGCTCAACTGTCCAGTGGAAGGGACACCGATCCCAAAGAAGTTTTAAATGCTCTACAACAAAGCTTTCTTAGTGTCCAACAAGCTTTCTCTACCCGTAACCTTGTTCTGAACACCTCCAAAACAAAGTTCATGTGGTTTGGTAAGAAGAATGCCCCTCCTCCCACAGGTGTTATTACTACCTCTGAAGGTTTAGAGCTTGAGGTTGTCACCTCATACAAGTACTTGGGATTATGGCTAGATGGTTCACTGTCCTTCTCTCAGCACATATCAAATCTGCAGGCTAAATTATATCTAGACTTGGTTTCCTCTATCGTAAATCACTCCTCTTTCACCCCAGCTGCCAAACTAACCCTGATTCAGATGACCATCCGACCCATGCTAGATTACGGAGACATACATTATAGATCGGCAGGTAAGGGTGCTCTTGAGCGGCTAGATGTTCTTTACCATTTGGCCATCAGAATTGCCACCAATGTTCCTTATAGGACACATCACTGCACTCTATACCCACTGGTTGATGCTTATTTATAAAATGCTCTTAGGCCTCACCCCCCCTATCTGAGATATCTACTGCAGCCCTCATCCTCTACATACAACATCCTTTCTGCCAGTCACATTCTGTTAAAGGTCCCCAAAGCAAACACATCCCTGGGTCGCTCCTCTTTTCAGTTCGCTGCAGCTATCGACTGGAACGAGCTGCAACAAACACTCAAACTGGACAGTTTTATCTCAATATCTTCATTCAAAGACTCAATCATGGACACTCTTACTGACAGTTGTGGCTGCTTTGTGTGATGTACTGTTGTCTTTACCTTCTTGCCCTTTGTGCTGTTGTCTGTGCCCAATAATGTTTGCACCATGTATTGTGCTGATACCATGTTGTGTTACTACGATGCTGTGTGGTCATGTGTTGCTGCCTTGCTATGTTGTTGTCTTAGGTCTATATTTATGTAGTGTTCTGTTGTCTCTTGTTGTGATGTGTGTTTTGTCCTATATTTATATTGTCTTTATTTGACATTTTTAATCACAGGCCCCGTCCCCGCAGGAGGCCTTTTGTCTTTTGGTAGGCCGTCATTGTAAATGAGATTTTGTTCTTAACTGACTTGCCTTGTTAAATAAAGGTAAAATAAATATATTTAAAAAAAATAAACATTCATTTGAAAGGTTTGAATGACCTCTGTCCGGAATTTCTAGTGTGGTTTGAAAGCCCTCACTGGAAAGCTGAGAGATGGTTGGATGATGATTTGAAGGTCATTTGTAATACTGATAATTACGGAGAAGTGTATAATTAATAGGACCACGAGAAGGATAGAAATGTCTCTAGTCTATTTTTATTTATTTATTGAATCAACTTATGGGTACAATTTTTATGGAGTTAAGGGTAGTAATTCGAATTTGATTTGCAGTGTTGTTTTTACACATTACTCACATGGCCTGCATCACTTCTATCGAGAGAGTCTAAGCCAGCAACAGGTGTAGAGCATCTAGTTGAAGCTATCAACTGCCTATTCTCTTGTGCCTTTTCTTTCAGGAGTACAAAAGAAGTTCACGTGGAGATAGAACCGTTCCAAAGCTTCTCATGTTGATGGTATACTGGTTGATAAATGGACAAGACATAATAAGAGTTGTGGTGGGGCTCAGGTGAGACATTGCAATTGGGACAAGTGCGCCAAATCATTTCGATCCTTTCCAAAGCTGTGAAGGTTGGCCAGTTTACTGTTCAAGTCCCCCAAAAATGTGTAGAGAAAGTAAAAGTGGGCTATGTCCTGAGAGTAAGATTCAAATATGCACAGGGGGAGCTAATTGGATTTCAAGTCCAAGGTATTATTAACCAGTCGTTTATCTCAGCTTGACAAAAATAAGAGTATCTGTACTGCATAGCCTATTTGAACTGTTTGTAAAGGAAGATGCAAACAGGGTTCAAACCGGCACAGGGAGACACCACTAGACTTAACCACTCAGCCATCACAGCTTGCTGAATTAGCTCACACAAAAACTAAAGTATCCAAATTCAATGGCATAATTGAAAATAATTTTCAAGCGAACTAAAATAAACCTTTTTCTAAGCACTTTCAATCATTGGACAAGCCCATAAAATAAGGACAATTTAAATTCGGAGGAAATGGTTAAAATATTTAAAGGACTATTTTATCATTGCGCTGTAAGCAGTGTTAAAAACTGCACGGGAAGACTACATTGGATTTCAATTTCAACGCTTAAACCACTTGACCATCATAGCCAGTTAGCTAGCCAACTTTAGCCAGTTAGCTAGCCAACTTTAGCCAGTTAGCTAGCCAACTTTAGCCACTTAGCTAGCCAACTTTAGCCAGTAAGCTAGCCAACTTTAGCCAGTTAGCTAGCCAACTTTAGCCAGTTAGCCATGGGAATACAAGGAAAGTAATCGGGGGAAAGCACAAGTGGGCTTTTTACAGTGTGTGCAAATGGAGTAGGGAGGTAAGGCAATAAATAGGCCATAGTAGCGAAGTAATTACAATTTAGTAAATGAACACTGGAGTGATAGATGTGCAGATGATGATGTGCAAGTAGAACTACTGGTGTGCAAAAGAGCAAAAAAATAAATAAAAACAATATGGGGATGAGGTAGGTAGTTGGATGGGCTGTGTACAGTTGCAGAGATCGGTAAGCTGCTCTGTCAGCTGGTGCTTAAAGTTAGTGAGGGAGATATAAGCCTCCAACAACAAATTTGCAATTCGTTCCAGTCATTGGCAGCAGAGAACTGGAAGGAAAGGCGGCCAAATGAGGTTTTGGCCTTGTGGATGACCAGTGAGATATACCTGCTGGAGCGCGTGCTACGGGTGGGTGTTGTTATGGTGACCAGTGAGCTGAGATAAGGCGGAGCTTTACCTAGCAAAGACTTATAGATGACCTGGAGCTAGTGGGTCTGGTGACGAATATGAAGCGAGGGCCAGCCGAACGAGAGCATACAAGTCGCAGTGGTGGGTGGTATATGGGGCTTTGGTGACAAAACGGATGGCACTGTGATAGACTGCATCCAGTTTGCTGAGTAGAGTGTTGGAGGCTATTTTGTAAATTACATCGCTGAAGTCGAGGATCGGTAGGATAGTCAGTTTGACGAGGGTATGTTTGGCAGAGTGAGTGAAGGAGGCTTTGTTGCAAAATATGATGCCGATTCTAGATTTAATTTTGGTTTGGAGATGCTTAATATGAGTCTGTAAGGAGAGTATACAGTTTAGCCAGACACCTAGGTATTTGTAATTGTCCAAATATTCTAAGTCAGAACTGTCCACAGTAGTGATGCTAGTCGGGCGGGCGGGTGCGGGCAGCGATCGGTTGAAGAGCATGCATTTAGTTTTACTAAAGAGCAGTTGGAGGCCACGGAAGGAGTGTTGTATGGCATTGAAGCTCGTTTGGAGGTTTGTTAACACAGTGTCCAAAGAAGGGCCAGATTTATACCGAATGGTGTTGTCTGCCTAGAGGTGGATCAAGGAATCACCCGCAACAAGAGCGACATTGTTGATTTATACAGAAAAAAGAGTCGGCCCGAGAATTAAACCCTGTGATACCCCCATACAGCCTGCCAGAGGTCAGGACAACAGGCCCTCCGATTTGTCACACGGAATTCTATCTGAGAAGTAGTTGGTGAACCAGGCGAGGCACCAGTAGCAGTAAATGGTGGAAGTACTGCCTGTGTAAAATGTAAACAGGGGAATCTATAGAACAGCAGGAAGTGTCAGAACTATGTGGCTTTCAAATATTTTTGTAAATGAATTGAGCATGGAGGTCTTGTCACATTAATCGTGGTTTTTATGGCAAGCATCTTTTTGTTTACGCACTCGATTTCTCTTCCAAGGTAGAAGGACTCGAGGTGATATTTGGACTCAAAACACAGTATAGTCATTTGCCAAGTAAGATGCCATGCATGTAATCAAAAGCAAACCCTGCAATCATGTTGAAAACAGTAACAAACATGAATGGAGATGGGTGGTCAACCTCTCTGCGCTGCTCAGTGTTTGTGCGTGGCTCTGGCTCTCTCAAGCATATACACTCTATTGAACCCATTTCCCCTTTCTACCACTTCTCCTTTGTGATAGCACCAGTTGTTCACCATTGCATTGTTTGATATTGTCACGGATCCCTCCGGAACTTTCATTACGCACACTTGTCCCCTATTCCCACTGATCATATGTATGAGTACCTGTGCTGTGTGGTTTGGGCTTTCGTGCCCTAGTGGATTGTGCAGATGATTACGGGTCAAAATCAAAATCAATCAAATCAAATTTTATTTGTCACATACACATGGTTAGCAGATGTTAATGCGAGTGTAGCGAAATGCTTGTGCTTCTAGTTCCGACAATGCAGTGATAACCAACAAGTAATCTAACTAACAATTCCAAAACTACTGTCTTATACACAGTGTAAGGGGATAAGGAATATGTACATAAGGATATATGAATGAGTGATGGTACAGAGCAGCATACAGTAGATGGTATCGAGTACAGTATATACATATGAGATGAGTATGTAGACAAAGTAAACAAAGTGGCATAGTTAAAGTGGCTAGTGACATAAGGATGCAGTCGATGATCTAGAGTACAGTATATACGTATGCATATGAGATGAATAATGTAGGGTAAGTAACATTATATAAGGTAGCATTGTTTAAAGTGGCTAGTGATATATTTACATAATTTCCCATCAATTCCCATTATTAAAGTGGCTGGAGTTGGGTCAGTGTCAATGACAGTGTGTTGGCAGCAGCCACTCAATGTTAGTGGTGGCTGTTTAACAGTCTGATGGCCTTGAGATAGAAGCTGTTTTTCAGTCTCTCGGTCCCAGCTTTGATGCACCTGTACTGACCTCGCCTTCTGGATGATAGCGGGGTGAACAGGCAGTGGTTCGGGTGGTTGATGTCCTTGATGATCTTTATGGCCTTCCTGTAACATCGGGTGGTGTAGGTGTCCTGGAGGGCAGGTAGTTTGCCCCGGTGATGCGTTGTGCAGACCTCACTACCCTCTGGAGAGCCTTACGGTTGAGGGCGGAGCAGTTGCCGTACCAGGCGGTGATACAGCCCGCCAGGATGCTCTCGATTGTGCATCTGTAGAAGTTTGTGAGTGCTTTTGGTGACAAGCCGAATTTCTTCAGCCTCCTGAGGTTGAAGAGGCGCTGCTGCGCCTTCTTCACGACGCTGTCAGTGTGAGTGGACCAATTCAGTTTGTCTGTGATGTGTATGCCGAGGAACTTAAAACTTGCTACCCTCTCCACTACTGATCCATCGATGTGGATAGGGGGGTGTTCCCTCTGCTGTTTCCTGAAGTCCACAATCATCTCCTTAGTTTTGTTGACGTTGAGTGTGAGGTTATTTTCCTGACACCACACTCCGAGGGCCCTCACCTCCTCCCTGTAGGCCGTCTCGTCGTTGTTGGTAATCAAGCCTACCACTGTTGTGTCGTCCGCAAACTTGATGATTGAGTTGGAGGCGTGTGTGGCCACGCAGTCGTGGGTGAACAGGGAGTACAGGAGAGGGCTCAGAACGCACCCTTGTGGGGCCCCCGTGTTGAGGATCAGCGGGGAGGAGATGTTGTTGCCTACCCTCACCACCTGGGGGCGGCCCGTCAGGAAGTCCAGTACCCAGTTGTACAGGGCGGGGTCTCGTCCCATGTGTTAATCATTATGCGCTTGTGTACTTATTCGAGGTACTCCTCACTATTTTGTTTGTGTTTCAACCCTGTGTTTTGTGTACGTGTTTGTTTGGTCTTCGTCCCCGTGCCTTTACATGGCACGCCGTAATTTGGGTGTAATAAAAAAGATATATATTATGCATACCTGCGCCTGTCTCCCGAATCATTCATACCAACGTGACAGATATTCTGTCCTCTTCCAGAGAGCAGGGGAATCCCAAATACATAGTAAACTGTATACAACACGTACATTTGTGGGTGTCCCTCTCAACTGGCATGTCAAGCCCTCACCCTCAAGCGTAACACAATCATTCACAAAGGTTATAATTAATTTCTTGGGCTCTTTGGCCCCACAGGAATGATGGTGCTTCACTCTTAGGTTCGGGGGAAGTTCATTATCTGTGACTTGTAAGGGAGAGGACTTGACTATTGGAACTTGAACATTACATGAGAGTTAAAGGTTAATTAAATCAGTGCCATTAAGGCCATGTGTTGACATTAATAGTGCACCATCATAGTATAGTATAGTATAGTGCACCATCATAGTATAGGGCACCATCATAGTATAGTGCACCATCATAAATGTATAGTATAGTGCACCATCATAGTATAGTGCACCATCATAGTATAGTGCACCATCATAGTATAGTATAGTATAGTGCACCATCATAGTATAGGGCACCATCATAGTATAGTGCACCATCATAAATGTATAGTATAGTGCACCAGCATAGTATAGTGCACCATCATAAATGTATAGTATAGTGCACCAGCATAGTATAGTGCACCATCATAGTATACTGCACCATCATAGTATAGTATAGTGCACCATCATAAATGCATAGTATAGTGCACCATCATAAATGTATAGTATAGTATATAAATGTATAGTATAGTGCACCATCATAGTATACTATAGTATAGTGCACCATCATAGTGTAGTGCACCATCATAAATGTATAGTATAGTGCACCATCATAAATGTATAGTATACTGCACCATCATAGTATAGTGCACCATCATAGTATACTGCACCATCATAGTATAGTATAGTGCACCATCATAAATGTATAGTATAGTGCACCATCATAAATGTATAGTATAGTGCACCATCATAAATGTATAGTATCATAGTGTATTGCACCATCATAAATGTATAGTATAGTGCACCATCATAAATGTATAGTGTAGTGCACCAGCATAGTATAGTGCACCATCATAGTAGTGCACCATGTAGTATAGTATAGTGCACCATCATAGTATAGTATAGTGCACCATCATAAATGTATAGTATAGTGCACCATCATAGTATAGTGCACCATCATAAATGTATAGTATAGTGCACCATCATAGTATAGTGCACCATCATAGTATACTGCACCATCATAGTATAGTATAGTGCACCATCATAGTATAGTGCACCATCATAAATGCACCATCATAGTATAGTGCACCATCATAGTATACTGCACCATCATAGTATAGTATAGTGCACCATCATAAATGTATAGTATAGTGCACCATCATAGTATAGTGCACCATCATAGTATACTGCACCATCATAGTGTATTGCACCATCATAAATGTATAGTATAGTGCACCATCATAAATGTATAGTGTAGTGCACCATCATAAATGTATAGTATAGTGCACCATCATAAATGTATAGTGTAGTGCACCATCATAGTATACTGCACCATCATAGTATAGTGTAGTGCACCATCGTAGTGTAGTGCACCATCATAGTATAGTGCACCATCATAAATGTATAGTATAGTGCACCATCATAAATGTATAGTATAGTGCACCATCATAGTGTAGTGCACCATCATAGTATAGTATAGTGCACCATCATAAATGCATATTATAGTGCACCATCATAAATGTATAGTATAGTGCACCATCATAGTATACTGCACCATCATAGTATAGTATAGTGCACCATCATAGTATACTGCACCATCATAGTATAGTATAGTGCACCATCATAAATGCATATTATAGTGCACCATCATAAATGTATAGTATAGTGCACCATCATAGTATACTGCACCATCATAGTATAGTATAGTGCACCATCATAGTATACTGCACCATCATAGTATAGTATAGTGCACCATCATAAATGTATAGTATAGTGCACCATCATAGTATAGTGCACCATCATAGTGTAGTGCACCATCATAGTGTAGTGCACCATCATAAATGTATAGTATAGTGCACCATCATAAATGTATAGTGTAGTGCACCATCATAGTGTAGTGCACCATCATAAATGCATAGTGTAGTGCACCATCATAAATGTATAGTATAGTGCACCATCATAAATGTATAGTATAGTGCACCATCATAAATGTATAGTATAGTGCACCATCACTTACGTTCTAATGCTTCACCGAATTTGGGGTCTGATAACTTTTCCTTTAGTTTTGACTGATAATTTAATGAACACTGATCCACTCTTGACAAGAGATGGCATGTCCCCAGGGAGGCAACCACACGATGTGCAATGATCTGGCACTTCACTGCCAAAGAAATACTGGCATGTTGGACAAAAGTACTGCATTTTAAAAATATCATTACAGTCAAAAGATTGTTGGGAACATCTTTTGTCCCCTCTGGACAATGGAGATGTATAATGTCCAAAGAATCACTTAGAGCTATTTTGGCTGTGTGTCTTAGAGCATAGCAGAGCATTGAGAGCAGAGACTCATCTTCATTTTTTTGTTGTTGCATTTGGATAGATTTAGCTTTTTTTATCCCACCCTCCTTGTCCTCTGACTTGATTTCTGATGTCCCTGCCTTGTCCATCTGTGTTGTCTCCAGCTGCGTTGTTTCCCAGGAAGCACAACAGATTCCCAGGTCAGAAGGAGGCTTATAGCCCTAGTGTTAACATGAAGGCAGATCACAACAGATACCCAGGTCAGAAGGAGGCTTATAGCCCTAGTGTTAACATGAAGGCAGATCACAACAGATACCCAGGTCAGAAGGAGGCTTATAGCCCTAGTGTTAACATGAAGGCAGATCACAACAGATACCCAGGTCAGAAGGAGGCTTATAGCCCTAGTGTTAACATGAAGGCAGATCACAACAGATACCCAGGTCAGAAGGAGGCTTGTAGCCCTAGTGTTAACATGAAGGCAGATCACAACAGATACCCAGGTCAGAAGGAGGCTTGTAGCCCTAGTGTTAACATGAAGGCAGATCACAACAGATACCCAGGTCAGAAGGAGGCTTATAGCCCTAGTGTCAACATGAAGGCAGGCAGATCACTAAGAAACAGACAGTGGAACAGAAAGACAAATGCAGGAGGTGAATAATGAAACAGAGAAGACAGCCAACCTGTTCTTTGGTATTGCTCCCATATATTGAGCCTGACCCTGTCGTTTTGTGGTAAGAGTTTCTGTTTTGAAGTCAGAAGGTTGGATGTTCGATCCTGGTCAAACCACTTTTTATTTTATTTTTAAATATGGCCGTATGAGTCTCTGTTAGGAGACCCAGAAATAAATATATTGTACGGTGGATACTTTAAACACCCCCCCCATTCAACCCCAGATATCTAACCTGTTGAGGAACTACATTCACATATAACCTAAAAACCTGCCTATTTCTAGGATGGCTGTGATCGTTGCAGCAACCTTTTGCCACAAAGGTTGAGAGATAAAGTCCTTTCTGTGACCAATTCCCCACTGTTTTATGGTATCAGTCTACCTTCTAAGTTCATGCAATTTCAATCGCTATGTTGTTTTACCTGAACGGACAGGCGCTGGAGGTCTTTGGTCACAGGGCGAGCAACGTCGCTCTTGAATGAGCAGTTCTGTGAGGAAGAGCCATGCATGGTAGGTAACTGTAGCAACTCTCTTTAATGTTTTAGAAAGGAGTGAGTGTGTAGCAATGCTATGCTGTTTTACCTGAGTGGAATACTTACCTGTAGCCATATGGCTTACAAGGCCGTTTTCCTCTTCCAATCTAAGGAGGGTAGATGTTGATGAGATGATTAAGTATACAGCACAGACAAAATACAACCAATCGTCATTATCGGTAGACAGTTTTGGTATAGACTGTTTTAAGTCCATATACAGTTGAAGTTGGAAGTTTTCCTACACCTTAGCCAAATACATTTAAACTCAGATTCACAATTCCTGACATTTAATCCTGGGAAAAGTCCATGTTTTAGGTCAGGTATTTTAAGAATGTGAAATGCCAGAATAATAGTAGAGAGAATGATTTATTTCAGCTTTTATTTATTTCATCACATTCCCAGTGGGTCAGAAGTTTATATACACTCAATTAGTATTTGGTAGCATTGCCTTTAAATTGTTTAACTTGGGTCAAACATTTCGGGTAGCCTTCCACAAACTTCCCACAATAAGTTGGGTGAATTTTGGCCCATTCCTCCTGACTGTCACGCCCTGGTCGAAGTAATGTATGTTTGTCTTCATTTATTTGGTCAGGCCAGGGTGTGACATGGGTTATTGTGGTGCGTTTTTGTCATGGGGTTTTTGTGGGGTGTCTAGCATAGTCTATGGCTGCCTGAGGTGGTTCTCAATCAGAGTCAGGTGATTATCGTTGTCTCTGATTGGGAACCATATTTAGGCAGCCATATTCTTTGAGTATGTCGTGGGTGATTGTTCCTGTCTCTGTGTTTGTAGTCACCAGATAGGCTGTATAGGTTTTCACATTCCGTTTGTTGTTGTTTTTTGTATTTGTTCATGTTTTTTCGTCTATTAAAGATGTATTGAACTAACCACGCTGCATTTTGGTCCGACTCTCTTTCGACGGAAGAAAACCGTAACACTGACAGAGCTGGTGTAACTGAGTCAGGTTTGTAGGCCTTGCTCACACACGCTTCTTCAGGTTTGAGGTCAGGGCATTGTGATGGCCACTCCAATACCTTGACTTTGTTGTCCTTAAGCCATTTTGCTACAACTTTGGAAGTATGCTTAGGGTCATTGTCCATTTGGAATACCCATTTATGACCAAGCTTTAAGTTCCTGACTGATGTCTTGAGATGTTGCTTCATCATATCCACATAATTTTCCTACCTCATGATGCCATCTATTTTGTGAAGTGCACCAGTCCTTCCTGCAGCAAAGCACCCCCACAACATGATGCTGCCACCCCCGTCCTTCACGGTCGGGATGGTTTTCTTCAGCTTGCAAGCCTCCCCCTTTTTCCTCCAAACATAACGATGGTCATTATGGCCAAAAAGTAAGATCTTTGTCCCCATGTGCAGTTGCAAACCGTTGTCTGGCTTTTTTTATGGCAGTTTTGGAGCAGTGGCTTCTTCCTTGCTGAGCGGCCTTTCAGGTTATGTCGATATAGGACTCGTTTGACTATAGATACTTTTGTACCTGTTTCCTCCAGAATATTCAGAAGGTCCTTTGCTGTTGTTCTGGGATTGATTTGCACTTTTCGCACCAAAGTACGTTCATCTCTAGGAGACAGAACGCATCTCCCTCCTGAGTGGTATGACGGCTGCGTGGTCCCATGTTGTTTATACTTCTGTACTATTGTTTGTACAGATGAACGTGGTACCTTCAGGCGTTTGGAAATTGCTCCCAAGGATGAACCAGACTTGTGGAGGTCTACAATTTTTTTCTGAGATCTTGGCTGATTTCTTTTGATTTTCCCATGATGTCAAGCGAAGAGGCACTGAGTTTGAAGGTAGGCCTTGAAATACATCCACAGGTACACCTCCAATTGACTAAAATGATGTAAATTAGCCTATCAGAAGCTTCTAAAGCCATGACATCATTTTCTGGAATTTCCCAAGCTGTTTAAAGGCACAGTCAACTTACTGTATGTAAACTTCTGACCTACTGGAATTGTGATACAGTGAATTATTAGTGAAGTAATCTGTCTGTAAACTATTTTTGGAAAAATTACTTGAGTCATGCACAAAGTAGATTTTCTAACCGACTTGCCAAAACTATAGTTTGTTAACAAGAAATTTGTGGAGTGGTTGAAAAACAAGTTTTAATGACTCCAACTTAAGTGTATGTAAACTTCAGACTTCAACTGTAGGCACGTACAGTACATACCATTTGTTATGAATGTCTGTAAATCATATAGTTGATACGTTTCTTGCTGTTCACCCGTGGCTATCTCCTTTTCGTCCGTCTTGGGACTCGCATAGGTTCTTGGAAGTAGGCCTTCAATTCCATGAGTAGGCCTATAGGCTAGATGAAATTAATGGGGTAAAATAGGTAATTGAAAATGAGATTAAAATAGCTAACCAAGATACCCAGAACAGTGCTTCAAATAGGATGGCAGTAGACGTGGCCAATGGCACAGTTTTGGAGGCCCTCTTGGCTGAAGAGACATTTTGCTGTTTTAAAGCAAATTTCCTGCAATTCTACACATTTTGTCATGGAGCTGAGACTCGAAATTGAGCTCAGGTGCATCCTGTTTCCATTGATCATCCTTGAGATGTTTCTACAACTTGATTGGAGTCCACCTGTGGTAAATTCAATTGATTGAACATGATTTGAAAAGGCACACACCTGCGTATATAAGATCCCACAGTTGACAGTGCATGTCAGAGCAGAAATAAAGCCATGAGGTCGAAGGAATTGTCCATAGAGCTCTAAGACAGGATTGTGTCGAAGCACAGATCTGGGGAAGGGTAACCAAAACATTTCTGTAGCATTGAAGGTCCCCAAGAACTCAATGGCCTCCATAATTCTTAAATGCAAGAAGTTTGGAACCACCAACACTCTTCCTAGAGCTGGCCGCCCGGCCAAACTGAGCAATTGGGGAAGAAGGGCCTTGGTCAGGGAGGTGACCAAAAACTCCATGGTCACTCTGACAGAGCTCAAGAGGTCCTCTGTTGAGATGGGTGAGCTTTCCAGTAGGACAACCATCACTGTAGCACTACACCAATCAGGCCTTTATGGTAGAATAGGCAGACAAAAGCCACTCTTCAGTAAAAGACACATGACAGCCCGCTTGGAGTTTAGGCACCTGAAGGACTCTCTGGTCTGATGAAACCAAGATTGAACTCTTTGGCCCGAATGCCAAGCGTCACGTCTGAAGGAATCCTGGCACCATCCCTATGGTGAAGCATGGTGGTGGCAGCATCATGCTGTTGGGATTTTCTTCAGAGGTAGGGACTGGGAGACTAGTCAGGATCAAAGGAAAGATGGACGGAGCAAAGTACAGAGAGATCCTTGATGAAAACCTGCTCCAGATTGCTCAGGACCTCAGACTGGGGCGAAGGTTCACTCTTCAATAGGACAACGCGTGCAGGATGGGCTTCGGGATAATTATCTGAATGTCCTTGAATGGCCCAGCCAGAGCCTGGACACATTGGAAGGGATCTTATGACCATTCATCCATTTACATGTACTTTTAAGTCATTTTAAGACGCTGATAAGAGCGTCTGCTAAATGACTTAAAAGTACATGTAAATGGATGAATGGTCATAAGATTTGAGGACTTACAAATTGGTGCATTCACCTTATGACATCCAGTGGAACAGTAGTGCATCTAAATCTTTTAAGGGGGGTGAGAGGGATTACTTTATCCTATCCTAGGTATTCCTTAAAGAGGTGGGGTTTCAGGTGTCTCCGGAAGGTGGTGATTGACTCCGCTGTCCTGGCGTCGTGAGGGAGTTTGTTCCACCATTGGGGGCCAGAGCAGCAAACAGTTTTGACTGGGCTGAGCGGGAACTGTACTTCCTCAGTGGTAGGGAGGCGAGCAGGCCAGAGGTGGATGAACGCAGTGCCCTTGTTTGGGTGTAGGGCCTGATCAGAGCCTGGAGGTACTGAGGTGCCGTTCCCCTCACAGCTCCGTAGGCAAGCACCATGGTCTTGTAGCGGATGCGAGCTTCAACTGGAAGCCAGTGGAGAGAGCGGAGGAGCGGGGTGACGTGAGAGAACTTGGGAAGGTTGAACACCAGACGGGCTGCGGCGTTCTGGATGAGTTGTAGGGGTTTAATGGCACAGGCAGGGAGCCCAGCCAGCAGCGAGTTGCAGTAATCCAGACGGGAAACTTCCAGATCCTTGGCATCCTTCGGTCTGCTCTCATGAACTGCCCTCTTCTCTTCAATCAAACCACAGATTTTCAATGGGGTTCAAGTCCGGAGACGGCCATTGAATATATATAGAGATGGCCATTGAAAAATATTGATTGTTTTCAATTAACCATTTCTTTGTAGATTTTGAAATGTGCATGAGGTCATTGTCTTGCTGGAAGATCCACTTGCGGCCAAGTTCAGCATCCTGGAAGAGAAAACCAGGTTTTCCAGACTAAAATGTCTTGGTACTTGATAGAGTTCATGATGCCGTTGACCGTAACAATCTCCCGAGTGGCACAGTGGTCTAAGGCACTGCTTCTCAGTGCTAGAGGTGTCACTACAGACCCTGGTTTGATTCCATACTGTTTCACAACCGGCTGTGATTGGGAGTCCCATAGGGCGGTGCACAATTGGCCCAGTGTCGTCTGGGTTTATGGTTTGGCTGCTGTGGGCCGTCATTGTAATTAAGAATTTGTTCTCAACTGACTTGCCAAGTTAAATAAAATAATAAGGGCTCATGGACCAGTGGATGCAAAACAGCCCCATAACATCAACGATTCACCACCAGATTTCAGTGTAGGTATGGGGTTATTTTCTGCGAATGCATCATTCTTTCGAGGCCAAACCCACCGCTGGTTTGCATTGCCAAAGAGCACTATTTTTCGTCTCATCTGACCATAGCACCTAGTTCCAATTCAAGTGCCAATGCCATTTAACAAACTCCAGGCATTAACATTTTTGGGTTTCTCTCAATAAAGTAATTTTTTATGGCAACCCTTCCAAATGGCATGTTGGCATAGGTGGTGTCTAATTGTAGATTTGGAAACTTGGTGACCCCAAGAAGTTACCAAGTTCTGGAATTCTCCAACTGTGTTCCTTAGACTTTACCTTCAGAAAAATCTTCCTCACTGTGGGAACAAGATACACATGGGTCCTCTACCAGCCACTTGCCCTAATAGTGGTGTATATATATATATTCATATATTTTGTGGTTTGAATGTTGTTTTTGGTTTGTACCCATTGCCCGATAGTCAACAACTATGTATCTCTTTTCATTTGTGAGTTCTTTGCCTTTCCCTATGGTGATGGATGACAAATGGATATTACATGCCTGTTGCCTCATTTTTATACCACAGTGAAACAGGAAGCCATGAAAGGCCACAATACAGTTTCCTTGGAAGAGATGAACTTTAAAAATTAGAATGTTAATGAAGAATAAAAGTAAATTTTTCAGAGAATTTGTATTAGTATAAAATTGTTCACATTATTTTGCATATAGCTCAGTATTTGTATTATTTATTTTGTTGTATTTTTTTGCTCATCTTTATCAATTATTTTGGATGTGAATGTATACCATTTCCTGGTTGTCGTGGCAGCCAATTGAATGGATTATATCTAAGACTACTAATGCAAAATGGGTGAGGAGAATGAGGATAGGGAATTTTATTTTAAAAAATAGGTTCAGGTCCCATCTGGCTTTAGTCAGATATATCAGACCTACTATAGTATAGAGTAGGCCATCAAGCCGTTTGTTGGTCTCTGAGGATGCGTAGTTAAATGACTGCAGGTGAAATGGGATCCAAAACCTCTCAATCTCTCTCAATGATAGTGCTAGACATTGCTGGGCAGTGAAAAAGACCTTCAACGGCAAGGACCTGGAATTGAATCTTTGGCTGTATCCTTTTCACTTATTGTAATCCAATTAATCTTATTTCACGGTCAACTGTCCTATCGCTCCAGCTACATCCACCTTTCCTAATACAAACATACGGAAAGCCGGGGAAGGGATTACAGGATGTAATGATTTTCAGGGGAGGTTATTTTCTCCTGGCCAATTCCGAAGAGGAATTAAAACTCATTGTGAATTGAGAAATATACCGGTGCACAAAGAGAAAGATGACCGAGAAGGGATTTGGGAATGTGATTGAATTCCCCTGAGAGAGAATTTAACGGAGCATATTTTCCGACTGAATGATCCTATAAATCCAGCCAGAATTCCTGGAATAAAAAACACGCCTGAGAGAAGACTGATGAAGGGATTGGACACTAATCCTGTCATAATAAAAACCTCGGTCTTGTAAAACAACGGTACCTTGTTCGATTCCTTTGTCTGTTCACCGTAATAAATGATGATATAGCTTCCATTAAACATTCCAGCAAGGACTCAATCTGAACCCTGTCTCACATTGCAGTTTCAGTTGTCCCCCTCAAAAAATAATCTAGACAAGGTGTGTGGAAACAAAATCTTAGTATCAATAGCACATGGTGGCAATGGTGGGATAGGTGCCTCAGTACCCGACGGGAGTACCCACGGTTTTTAAGGAACTTTGTTGTAACAGTGTGACCTATTTGTTACAGGGTAAGAGTATTATATGTCACATGCACCGAATACAACAGGTACAACAACCTTACCGTAAAATTCTTAATTACAAGTCCTTAACCAACAACGCAGGATTTTGTTTTAAGTAAGTAGGACAATATTTGCTATATTTGCGTTGAGGTAATATGTTATTGTACGTAGGGGTAAAGTGACTATGCATAGATAATAAACAGTGAGTAGCGTTGAGGTTATATGTTATTGTACGTAGGGCTAAAGTGACTATGCATAGATAATAAACAGTGAGTAGCGTTGAGGTTATATGTTATTGTAGGTAGGGGTAAAGTGACTATGCATAGATAATAAACAGTGAGTAGCGTTGAGGTTATATGTTATTGTACGTAGGGGTAAAGTGACTATGCATAGATAATAAACAGTGAGTAGCGTTGAGGTTATATGTTATTGTACGTAGGGGTAAAGTGACTATGCATAGATAATAAACAGTGAGTAGCGTTGAGGTTATATGTTATTGTACGTAGGGGTAAAGTGACTATGCATAGATAATAAACAGTGAGTAGCGTTGAGGTTATATGTTATTGTACGTAGGGCTAAAGTGACTATGCATAGATAATAAACAGTGAGTAGCGTTGAGGTTATATGTTATTGTAGGTAGGGGTAAAGTGACTATGCATAGATAATAAACAGTGAGTAGCGTTGAGGTTATATGTTATTGTACGTAGGGGTAAAGTGACTATGCATAGATAATAAACAGTGAGTAGCGTTGAGGTTATATGTTATTGTACGTAGGGGTAAAGTGACTATGCATAGATAATAAACAGTGAGTAGCGTTGAGGTTATATGTTATTGTACGTAGGGGTAAAGTGACTATGCATAGATAATAAACAGTGAGTAGCGTTGAGGTTATATGTTATTGTACGTAGGGGTAAAGTGACTATGCATAGATAATAAACAGTGAGTAGCGTTGAGGTTATATGTTATTGTACGTAGGGCTAAAGTGACTATGCATAGATAATAAACAGTGACTAGCGTTGAGGTAATATGTTA
Organism: Oncorhynchus nerka; assembly: GCF_034236695.1. Classification (NCBI taxonomy): domain Eukaryota; kingdom Metazoa; phylum Chordata; class Actinopteri; order Salmoniformes; family Salmonidae; genus Oncorhynchus; species Oncorhynchus nerka. The sequence continues at coordinate 89,399,126 of NC_088415.1, forward strand.
TTGTACGTAGGGGTAAAGTGACTATGCATAGATAATAAACAGTGAGTAGCGTTGAGGTTATATGTTATTGTACGTAGGGGTAAAGTGACTATGCATAGATAATAAACAGTGAGTAGCGTTGAGGTAATATGTTATTGTACGTAGGGCTAAAGTGACTATGCATAGATAATAAACAGTGAGTAGTGTTGAGGTTATATGTTATTGTACGTAGGGGTAAAGTGACTATGCATAGATAATAAACAGTGAGTAGCGTTGAGGTAATATGTTATTGTACGTAGGGGTAAAGTGACTATGCATAGATAATAAACAGTGAGTAGCGTTGAGGTAATATGTTATTGTACGTAGGGGTAAAGTGACTATGCATAGATAATAAACAGTGAGTAGCGTTGAGGTAATATGTTATTGTACGTAGGGGTAAAGTGACTATGCATAGATAATAAACAGTGAGTAGCGTTGAGGTTATATGTTATTGTACGTAGGGGTAAAGTGACTATGCATAGATAATAAACAGTGAGTAGCGTTGAGGTAATATGTTATTGTACGTAGGGCTAAAGTGACTATGCATAGATAATAAACAGTGAGTAGCGTTGAGGTTATATGTTATTGTACGTAGGGCTAAAGTGACTATGCATAGATAATAAACAGTGAGTAGCGTTGAGGTAATATGTTATTGTACGTAGGGGTAAAGTGACTATGCATAGATAATAAACAGTGAGTAGCGTTGAGGTTATATGTTATTGTACGTAGGGGTAAAGTGACTATGCATAGATAATAAACAGTGAGTAGCGTTGAGGTTATATGTTATTGTACGTAGGGGTAAAGTGACTATGCATAGATAATAAACAGTGAGTAGCGTTGAGGTTATATGTTATTGTACGTAGGGGTAAAGTGACTATGCATAGATAATAAACAGTGAGTAGTGTTGAGGTTATATGTTATTGTACGTTGGGGTAAAGTGACTATGCATAGATAATAAACAGTGAGTAGCGTTGAGGTTATATGTTATTGTAGGTAGGGGTAAAGTGACTATGCATAGATAATAAACAGTGAGTAGCGTTGAGGTTATATGTTATTGTACGTAGGGGTAAAGTGACTATGCATAGATAATAAACAGTGAGTAGTGTTGAGGTTATATGTTATTGTACGTAGGGGTAAAGTGACTATGCATAGATAATAAACAGTGAGTAGCGTTGAGGTTATATGTTATTGTACGTAGGGGTAAAGTGACTATGCATAGATAATAAACAGTGAGTAGCGTTGAGGTTATATGTTATTGTACGTAGGGGTAAAGTGACTATGCATAGATAATAAACAGTGAGTAGCGTTGAGGTTATATGTTATTGGTTAAAGTGACTATGCATAGATAATAAACAGTGATTAGCGGTGAGGTTATATGTTATTGTATGTAGGGGTAAAGTGACTATGCATAGATAATAAACAGTGAGTAGCGTTGAGGTTATATGTTATTGTATGTAGGGGTAAAGTGACTATGCATAGATAATAAACAGTGAGTAGCGTTGAGGTAATATGTTATTGTACGTAGGGGTAAAGTGACTATGCATAGATAATAAACAGTGATTAGCGGTGAGGTTATATGTTATTGTATGTAGGGGTAAAGTGACTATGCATAGATAATAAACAGTGAGTAGCGTTGAGGTAATATGTTATTGTACGTAGGGGTAAAGTGACTATGCATAGATAATAAACAGTGAGTAGCGTTGAGGTAATATGTTATTGTACGTAGGGGTAAAGTGACTATGCATAGATAATAAACAGTGAGTAGCGTTGAGGTTATATGTTATTGTAAAGTGACTATGCATAGATAATAAACAGGGTAAAGTGACTATGCATAGATAATAAACAGTGAGTAGCGTTGAGGTTATATGTTATTGTACGTAGGGGTAAAGTGACTATGCATAGATAATAAACAGTGAGTAGCGTTGAGGTAATATGTTATTGTACGTAGGGGTAAAGTGACTATGCATAGATAATAAACAGTGAGTAGCGTTGAGGTTATATGTTATTGTACGTAGGGGTAAAGTGACTATGCATAGATAATAAACAGTGAGTAGTGTTGAGGTTATATGTTATTGTAGGTAGGGCTAAAGTGACTATGCATAGATAATAAACAGTGAGTAGCGTTGAGGTTATATGTTATTGTACGTAGGGCTAAAGTGACTATGCATAGATAATAAACAGTGAGTAGCGTTGAGGTTATATGTTATTGTACGTAGGGGTAAAGTGACTATGCATAGATAATAAACAGTGAGTAGCGTTGAGGTTATATGTTATTGTACGTAGGGGTAAAGTGACCATGCATAGATAATAAACAGTGAGTAGCGTTGAGGTTATATGTTATTGTACGTAGGGGTAAAGTGACTATGCATAGATAATAAACAGTGAGTAGCGTTGAGGTTATATGTTATTGTACGTAGGGGTAAAGTGACTATGCATAGATAATAAACAGTGAGTAGCGTTGAGGTTATATGTTATTGTACGTAGGGGTAAAGTGACTATGCATAGATAATAAACAGTGAGTAGCGTTGAGGTTATATGTTATTGTACGTAGGGGTAAAGTGACTATGCATAGATAATAAACAGTGAGTAGCGTTGAGGTTATATGTTATTGTAGGTAGGGGTAAAGTGACTATGCATAGATAATAAACAGTGAGTAGCGTTGAGGTTATATGTTATTGTACGTAGGGGTAAAGTGACTATGCATAGATAATAAACAGTGAGTAGCGTTGAGGTAATATGTTATTGTACGTAGGGGTAAAGTGACTATGCATAGATAATAAACAGTGAGTAGCGTTGAGGTTATATGTTATTGTACGTAGGGGTAAAGTGACTATGCATAGATAATAAACAGTGAGTAGCGTTGAGGTTATATGTTATTGTAGGTAGGGGTAAAGTGACTATGCATAGATAATGAACAGTGAGTAGCAGCAGTGGAAAAAGGGGAGCAAATCAGTCTTTTTTTTATTTTACAAATTCTTATTTACAATGACGGCCAAGCCCTAACCCGGACGACGTGGGTCAATTGTGCGCCGCAGTATGGGACTCACAATCACGTCCATTTGGGATACAGCCTGGAATCAATCCAGCATCTGTAGTGACACCTCTAGCACTGAGATACAGTGCCTTAGATCGCTCTTATGTCTTGGGGTTAGAAGCTGTTAAAACCTCTACGGGATCGGTGTCCCTATACCGGGACGGTTGATGCTGACGTGCGCTAATGTGACTAATGTAACAGCAAACTTTCCAGGACATAGACATGTCTTAAAATGGGCAGAAAGCTTAAATTCTTGTTAAACTAACTGCACAGTCCAATTTACAGTAGCTATTACAGTGAACAAATACCATGCTATGTTTGAGGAGAGTGCACAACAACAAAATAACTATATCATGGCAACTGGTATGATAAATTCACCTATGAAGGTAAATAATGAACTTACATTCATTTACATTTAACATTTAAGTCATTTAGCAGACGCTCTTATCCAGAGCGACTTACAAATTGGTGCTTTCACCTTATGACATCCAGTGGAACAGCCACTTTACAATAGTGCATCTAGGTCTTTTAAGGGGGGGGGAGAAGGATTACTTTGTCCTATCCTAGGTATTCCTTAAAGAGGTGGGGTTTCAGGTGTCTCCGGAAGGTGGTGATTGACTCCGCTGACCTGGCGTCGTGAGGGAGTTTCTTCCACCATTGGGGGGCCAGAGCAGCGAACAGTTTTGACTGGGCTGAGCGGGAACTGTACTACCTCAGTGGTAGGGAGGCGAGCAGGCCAGAGGTGGATGAACGCAGTGCCCTTGTTTGGGTGTAGGGCCTGATCAGAGCCTGGAGGTACTGAGGTGCCGTTCCCCTCACAGCTCCGTAGGCAAGCACCATGGTCTTGTAGCGGATGCGAGCTTCAACTGGAAGCCAGTGGAGAGAGCGGAGGAGCGGGGTGACGTGAGAGAACTTGGGAAGGTTGAACACCAGACGGGCTGCGGCGTTCTGGATGAGTTGTAGGGGTTTAATGGCACAGGCAGGGAGCCCAGCCAACAGCGAGTTGCAGTAATCCAGACGGGAGATGACAAGTGCCTGGATTAGGACCTGCGCCGCTTCCTGTGTGAGGCAGGGTCGTACTCTGCGGATGTTGTAGAGCATGAACCTACAGGAACGGGCCACCGCCTTGATGTTATTTGAGAACGACAGGGTGTTGTCCAGGATCACGCCAAGGTTCTTAGCGCTCTGGGACGAGGACACAATGGAGTTGTCAACCGTGATGGCGAGATCATGGAACGGGCAGTCCTTCCCCGGGAGGAAGAGCAGCTCCGTCTTGCCGAGGTTCAGCTTGAGGTGATGATCCGTCATCCACACTGATATGTCTGCCAGACATGCAGAGATGCGATTCGCCACCTGGTCGTCAGAAGGGGGAAAGGAGAAGATTAATTGTGTGTCGTCTGCATAGCAATGATAGGAGAGACCATGTGAGGTTATGACAGAGCCAAGTGACTTGGTGTATAGCGAGAATAGTAGAGGGCCTAGAACAGAGCCCTGGGGGACACCAGTGGTGAGAGCACGTGGTGAGGAGACGGATTCTCGCCACGCCACCTGGTAGGAGCGACCTGTCAGGTAGGACGCAATCAAGCGTGGGCCGCGCCGGAGATGCCCAACTCGGAGAGGGTGGAGAGGAGGATCTGATGGTTCACAGTATCGAAGGCAGCCGATAGGTCTAGAAGGATGAGAGCAGAGGAGAGAGAGTTAGCTTTAGCAGTGCGGAGCGCCTCCGTGATACAGAGAAGAGCAGTCTCAGTTGAATGACTAGTCTTGAAACCTTACTGATTTGGATCAAGAAGGTCATTCTGAGAGAGATAGCGGGAGAGCTGGCCAAGGACGGCACGTTCAAGAGTTTTGGAGAGAAAAGAAAGAAGGGATACTGGTCTGTAGTTGTTGACATCGGAGGGATCGAGTGTAGGTTTTTTCAGAAGGGGTGCAACTCTCGCTCTCTTGAAGACGGGAGGGACGTAGCCAGCGGTCAGGGATGAGTTGATGAGCGAGGTGAGGTAAGGGAGAAGGTCACCGGAGATGGTCTGGAGAAGAGAGGAGGGGATAGGGTCAAGCGGGCAGGTTGTTGGGCGGCCGGCCGTCACAAGACGCGAGATGTCATCTGGAGAGAGAGGGGAGAAAGAGGTCAGAGCACAGGGTAGGGCAGTGTGAGCAGAACCAGCGGTGTCGTTTGACTTAGCAAACGAGGATCGGATGTCGTCGACCTTCTTTTCAAAATGGTTGACGAAGTCATCTGCAGAGAGGGAGGAGGGGGAGGGGGAGGAGGATTCAAGAGGGAGGAGAAGGTGGCAAAGAGCTTCCTAGGGTTAGAGGCAGATGCTTGGAATTTAGAGTGGTAGAAAGTGGCTTTAGCAGCAGAGACAGAGGAGGAAAATGTAGAGAGGAGGGAGTGAAAGGATGCCAGGTCCGCAGGGAGGCGAGTTTTCCTCCATTTCCGCTCGGCCGCAATGAGTCGTCGAGCCACGGAGCGGGAGGGGAGGACCGAGCCGGCCTGGAGGATAGGGGACATAGAGAGTCAAAGGATGCAGAAAGGGAGGAGAGGAGGGTTGAGGAGGCAGAATCAGGAGATAGGTTGGAGAAGGTTTGAGCAGAGGGAAGAGATGATAGGATGGAAGAAGAGAGAGTAGCGGGGGAGAGAGAGCGAAGGTTGGGACGGCGCGATACCATCCGAGTAGGGGCAGTGTGGGAAGTGTTGGATGAGAGCGAGAGGGAAAAGGATACAAGGTAGTGGTCGGAGACTTGGAGGGGAGTTGCAATGAGGTTAGTGGAGGAACAGCATCTAGTAAAGATGAGGTCGAGCGTATTGCCTGCCTTGTGAGTAGGGGGAAGGTGAGAGGGTGAGGTCAAAAGAGGAGAGGAGTGGAAAGAAGGAGGCAGAGAGGAATGAGTCAAAGGTAGACGTGGGGAGGTTAAAGTCGCCCAGAACTGTGAGAGGTGAGCCGTCGTCAGGAAAGGAGCTTATCAAGGCATCAAGCTCATTGATGAACTGTCCGAGGGAACCTGGAGGGCGATAAATGATAAGGATGTTAAGCTTGAAAGGGCTGGTAACTGTGACAGCATGGAATTCAAAGGAGGCGATAGACAGATGGGTAAGGGGAGAAAGAGAGAATGACCACTTGGGAGAGATGAGGATCCCGGTGCCACCACCCCGCTGACCAGAAGCTCTCGGGGTGTGCGAGAGCACGTGGGCGGACGAAGAGAGAGCAGTAGGAGTAGCGGTGTTGTCTGTGGTGATCCATGTTTCCGTCAGAGCCAAGAAGTCGAGGACTGGAGGGAGGCATAGGCTGAGATGAACTCTGCCTTGTTGGCCGCAGATCGGCAGTTCCAGAGGCTACCGGAGACCTGGAACTCCACATGGGTCGTGCGCGCTGGGACCACCAGATTAGGGTGGCCGCGGCCATGCGGTGTGGAGCGTTTGTATGGTCTGTGCAGAGAGGAGAGAACAGGGATAGACAGACACATAGTTGACAGGCTAGAGAAGAGGCTACGCTAATGCAGAGGAGATTGGAATGACAACTGGACTACACGTCTCGAATGTTCAGAAAGTTAAGCTTACGTAGCAAGAATCTAATTGACTAAAATGATTAAAATGATACAGTACTGCTGGGGTAGGCTAGCTGCGTTGTTGACACTACCCTAATCAAGTCGTACCGTTGAGTGTTAAGTTTCTACAATGCTGCTTTTCGGGAGCTAGCTGGCTAGCTAGCAGTGTTGGTTACGTTACGTTGCGTTAGGAGAACGACAATAGCTGGCTAGCTAACCTAGAAAATCCCTCTAGACTACACAATCTTTGAAACAAAGACGGCTATGTAGCTAGCTATGTAGCTAGCTACGATCAAACAAATCACACCGTTGGGACTGTAATGAAATGAAATGAAAATGTGATACTACCTGTGGAGCGAAGCGGAATGCGACCGGAATGCGAAAGTTCTATTCAGTAGACGTTGGCTGGCTATTGGCTAGCTAGGAGTGTCTCCTACGTTAAGGACGACACAATAGCTGGCTAGCTAACCTCGGTGAATTAAGATAATCACTCTAAGTCTCCACACTCTAAACTACACAATTATCTTGGATACGAAGACAGCAAAGACAACTATGTAGCTAGCTAACACTACACTAATCAAGTCGTTCAGTTGAGTGTGATAGTTACTACAGTGCTACGGTAGATGAACGTGTTGGGCAGATAGGAGACAAAATACGATAATTACGCAATTATCTTTGATACAACGACGACTATGTAGCTAGCTAAGAAGAAATTGCTAAGATTAGACAAATCAGACCGTTGTACTATAATGAAATGTAATGAAATGTAATGAAAAAGTTATACAACCTGCAGACCGAAGCGCGGATGCGACCGGCTCGCTCCAACCCGGAAGTATATCAGTAATCTTGCTCTGATTTGTCATCCTGAGGGTCCCAGAGATAAAATGTAGCATAGTTTGATCAAATTCATTTTTATATTCAAATGTAGGAACTAGGTTCTTCAGTTTGAACCCCTGCTGTCTCTGTCTCCACACCCCTGCTGTCTCTGTCTCCACACCCCTGCTGTCTCTGTCTCCACACCCCTGCTGTCTCTGTCTCCACACCCCTGCTGTCTCTGTCTCCACACCCCTGCTGTCTCTGTCTCCACACCCCTGCTGTCTCTGTCTCCACACCCCTGCTGTCTCTGTCTCCACACCACTGCTGTCTCTGTCTCCACACCACTGCTGTCTCTGTCTCCACACCACTGCTGTCTCTGTCTCCACACCCCTGCTGTCTCTGTCTCCACACCCCTGCTGTCTCTGTCTCCACACCCCTGCTGTCTCTGTCTCCACACCCCTGCTGTCTCTGTCTCCACACCAACACATTTAGATGTGTGAATGCTAATGATCCATCATGTATGACATTCCTGGGAGTGTGTAAACATACATTTTGTTTGACCATATCATAGTTATGTACTTGAAAATGTATCAATTGACTAATTTGGCACATTTGGGCAGACTGGATCCATCTGAAACTTTGCACACACACTGCTGCCATCTAGTGGCCAAAATCCACATTGGGCCTAAACTGCAATATTATATTATGGCCTTTCTCTTGCATTTCAAAGATGGAACTAAAAAATATATAGAGAATATATAGAGAATACATATAGAAAACGCATGTTTTTTTGTTTGTCTTGTCTTTTACCAGATCTAATGAGTTATATTCTCCTACATTAATTTTAAATTTCCACAAACTTCAAAGTGTTTCCTTTCAAATGGTATCAAGAATATGCATATCCTTGCTTCAGGTCCTGAGCAGTTAGATTTGGGTATGGCATTTTAGGCGAAAATTGAAAAAATCCAATCCAATCCATAAATTAAGGAGCCTCTTGGACCTAGACTTGGCTCTCCTGTATCATGTGCAGTGCAATAGCAGAGAGAACAGTTTATGACTAGGGTGGCTGGATTCTTTGTCAATTGTTAGGGGCCTTCCTCAGACACTTCCTGGTATAGAGGTCCTGGATGGCAGGAAGCTTGGCCCCAGTGATGTACTGGGCCGTACGCACTACCCTCTGTAGCGCCTTGGAGTCGGATGCCGAACAGTTGCCGTAATAAGTGGATGCACTAATTGTTGAAGCCGGTGACTGATGTGGAAGTTTCCTCAATTCCAGTCTGTGCTAGCGAAACAGTCCTGTAGCTTAGCATTCACGTCATCAGACCACTTCCGTATTGAGCGAGTCACTGGTACTTCCTGCTTGAGTTTTTGCTTGTAAGCAGGAATCAGGAGGATATAATTACGATCAGATTTGACACATGGACGGCGAGGGAGAGCTTTGTACATGTCTCTATCTGTGGAGTAAAGGTGGTCTAGAGTTTTCACTCCTCTGGTTGCACATGTGACATGCTAGTAGAAATGATGAATAACGAATGTAAGTTTACCTGCATTAAAGTCCTTGGCCACTAGGAACGCAGGCTTCTGGGTGTGCAATCTCTTGTTTGCTTATGGCCTTATGCAGCTTGTTGATTGCGGTCTTAGGGCCTGCATCAGTTTGTGGTGGTAAATAGACAGCTACGAAAAATATAGATGAAAACTCTCATGGTAAATAGTGTGACCTACAGCTTATCATAAGGTACTCTACCTCAGGTGAGCAAAACCTAGAGACTTACTTAATATTAGAGGTTGCGCACAGCTGTTGTTTACAAATAGACACAGACCACCACCCCTTGTCTTTCCGGAGGTTGCTGTTCTGTCTTGCCAATGCACAGAAAACCCAGCCAACTGTATATTGCCCATGTCCTCGTTCATCCACGACCCGGTGAAACATAAGATATTTGAGTTAATGTCCCATTGGTAAGACAGTCTCGAACGGAGCTCACCCAGTTTATTCTCCAGCGAATGCACGTTCGCAAGTAGGACGGATGGTAGAGGCAGATTATCGACTTGCCGACAAATTCTCACCGTCCCCCTGTATCGGCGTATCCTCTTCATGCCAATGACGGGGATGTGGGCCTGGTCCGGGAGGAGACATAAATCTTTGTTCAGTCCGAGGTAAGTAATCGCTGTTCTGATTTCCAGAAGCTCTTTTCGGTCATAAGAGATGTTGGCAGACAGTACGAAAAAAGGTACAAACAACCTGAAAAAACACACGGATTAGCATGATTTGTTGGTGGCCCTTAAAACGACAGCCATCTGCCATCATCATGCCATAGTTGAGATCTCATTCCACCATTTTACCTGAACCAGTTAAGTGTCTAGTAATTGAGTGTTTGTGTCTGAATATGTATTGGCTAAAGAGGCAGTTGTAGGCCCCTCCCACTAAATTAGATAATGAGCTACAGCTGTTTAAATGTTTGTGGGAGAGTGCTAGTGTGGAAGAGAGGCATGGCAATACATTTGACAGGAGTATCAAGTCACTGTCTCTTTCCTTTGTCATATTTGTTACAGTACAGGGGTCAAATCCAGAAAATGCAGACAGTTGAGGTCAAACGCAGACAGTAGAGGTCAAACCCAGACATTGCAGACAGTAGGGGTCAAACCCAGACAATGCAGACAGTACTTTTCCCAAGCAAACATATAGGTGAGCCACTCAACTAAAGGGTCAGCATGAGGAGGTTGGAGTTTAAGAGCATTAAGCTGTTGCCCAGCTGTGTTGTCTTTAGCCGCTGGCTGCTGGACTTAATGTTGTGCTCTGTGCTGAGTGTCCAGCCCACTTAATTACACACTACCCTGAACATATCTTAATTACACACTACCCTGAACATATCTTAATTACACATTACCCTGAACATATCTTAATTACACATTACCCTGAACATATCTTAATTACACATTACCCTGAACATATCTTAATTACACATTAACCTGCACATGTGTTAATTACACACTACCCTGAACATATCTTAATTACACACTACCCCGAACATATCTTAATTACACATTACCCTGAACATGTGTTAATGACACATTACCCTGAACATGTGTTAATGTGTCGAACTGCTTTGCTTTATCTTGGCCAGGTCGCAATTGTAAATGAGAACTTGTTCTCAACTTGCTTACCTGGTTAAATAAAGGTGAAATAAAAAAATAAAAAAATTACCCTGAACATGTGTTAATGACACATTACCCTGAACATGTGTTAATGACACATTACCCTGAACATGTGTTAATGACACATTACCCTGAACATGCCATTCCCATTGATACTGCTTGGACCATCGCCATGACAAATGACTCTTATGATATGTGACCAAGCAAAACCGAGCCACAACAGAACCACCTCTTATTAGTCGAGGATGGAACTACCAGGTTGAAAAAAAAAATAATAATTAGAAAACCATTTAAGGCTCTATCGAGTCCTGTTTCATGCGCTCCCTGAGGAGGAAAGTAGCAACTGGCATTTCCTTCAATCAATTCAATCAAAACCAGTCATAGCAAACTACATTTTTTTTGTCAGGTGAAAGACTTCTCTGTGTCACGTTCATTAGAAGTGAATGTGACAGAGGGTGAGACTTAGCTATCGTTACATAGGTAATCCTGTGACATAGGTAATCCTGTGACATGGGTAATCGTGACATGGGTAATCCTGTGACATGGGTAATCCTGTGACATGGGTAATCCTGTGACATGTCGATTCGACTGATGGATCTGCTTTGCTCAGGCTTTAGTGATGAATCTTTTCAGTGCTCCGTTCACCTACAAGAGTTAAAGCTCAAAATAGTTCTTCCTTCAATTGCATTTCTGTATTTAAAAAAATATATATATTTGTTTTATCAGCCCACACTGAGTGACAAAACTCATTTACAAAGAGGCTTATGATTTGAAGTAATCGCTTTCATCAGAGCCTTGAGTAGGAAAAAGGTGTGAGTCATCTACAGTATATAGCCTCACAGGGGAGTGTCCATCAAGCACGGCATGAAAGAGACATTTATTTTGGCTCCCTGATTTGTGTACTGTTCCTATTGCCTTTTGAGCTCCAGACACTGATTAAAACATTCTCTGAAGAGGGTGAAATCTCAGTGCAGGAACAATACATAGTGGGGAAAGTGTCTCAGATCTGTTCCACAAATAGTGCATCTAATACTTTGGCCAGGTAAAAATGTATATGAACTCACGTTTAACGATCTGACATATTGGTGTAGCGGTAGGCTACTTTTTTAGGCCTTACATTAGAGATTAGCTTTTTTTTCTTCATGTTTCTAAAGTCTATTTTTAAGCACCTCTGAACGAAGAGCCAATCAGTAGCCAAATGAACAGCTCTTTTAGGTAACCGGAGCAAAAAGATCTATTTCACCGAAAATACTTAAAAATGGCCATCACTAGCGAAAACGTGCAGACACTTGCCCCTCCATAGAATAAGTTCGACACCTGTGCATTGGGGGAGTCAGGGAAATTGTAAAGTTATTTTCGGACTATAATTTCCTCCTCATATTGTACAATCTGTGTGTCTCCTCTCTTTTCGTTGGCCTAGGCTATTGCTTGCATTCAAGTTGAGGTCATTTTTAGTGACCTCAGTTTGTCAAGAGTAGCCCGTCATTACGGTTATTTGTGTGGTATTAAAAAAAGATTCTGCTAAAATTACGTAGAATTGCATGAAATGTGTTTATAAAAGGCCAAACACTTTCACCAGACCGCCTCTTACATGTCTTTCACCATATGTGCAAATCCTAGAAACGCCTCTGCTCAACTCTATACCGCTACGTAAATGCGATGATAGATGCATCCCCCACACACAACTTGTAACTTCTTCCATTGCAATGACTGATCTTTTTTTATTTCTTTAATTTACTTGCACCAACAAAAACAGATAAAATATATTAAATATGTGCAGGTGTGGTTGGAAGCCCAGGGGTTGATATGAAAACCACACTACAAAAAAAGCGATATAAAGTAAAACAATAAAAAAAGTTTTTTTTTAAAACAAAATCCACTAATTATAAATGTATAGATCGGTTGTCATGGTCGTCATAAACCGGAGACCAAGGCAGCGGTAAGCGTACATAACTCTTTAATGAAAGAGAGAACACTCAACAAAAACGTGACGCAAAATGGCTAGTGCAGAACAGGCAACTAAACATAGAATAACAACCCACAAAATAACCAAAGGAATATGGCTACCTAAATATGGTCCCCAATCAGAGACCACGATAAACAGCTGCCTCTGATTGGGAACCAATCTAGGCAAACAGACATATAAACCCCTAGACATACAAAAACCCCTAGACATACAAAAACCCCTAGACAATACAAACACCCCTAGACAATTCAAAAACTAAACAAACCACCCTCGTCACACCCTGACCTAACAAAAATAATAAAGAAAACAAAGATAACTAAGGTCAGGGCGTGACATCGGTAATCACGAAAAAATGTATATTAGTTTTGTTTAAATATGTGTGTGCATGTGAGTGTGTGAGAGTTAGGCTAAATGGAGGAGATTACTGAGTAGTTTGGTTCATCAGGCTGATCCCCAGTCTTGGAGGAGATTACTGAGTAATTTGGTTCATCAGGCTGATCCCCAGTCTTGGAGGAGATTACCGAGTAGTTTGGTTCATCAGGCTGACCCCCAGTCTTGGAGGAGATTACTGAGTAGTTTGGTTCATCAGGCTGATCCCCAGTCTTGGAGGAGATTACTGAGTAATTTGGTTCATCAGGCTGATCCCCAGTCTTGGAGGAGATTACTGAGTAATTTGGTTCATCAGGCTGATCCCCAGTCTTGGAGGAGATTACCGAGTAATTTGGTTCATCAGGCTGACCCCCAGTCTTGGAGGAGATTACTGAGTAATTTGGTTCATCAGGCTGATCCCCAGTCTTCATGGAGGAGATTACTGAGTAGTTTGGTTCATCAGGCTGACCCCCAGTCTTGGAGGAGAATACTGAGTAGTTTGGTTCATCAGGCTGACCCCCAGTCTTGGAGGAGATTACTGAGTAGTTTGGTTCATCAGGCTGATCCCCAGTCTTGGAGGAGATTACTGAGTAATTTGGTTCATCAGGCTGATCCCCAGTCTTGGAGGAGATTACTGAGTAGTTTGGTTCATCAGGCTGATCCCCAGTCTTGAAGGAGATTACTGAGTAATTTGGTTCATCAGGCTGATCCCCAGTCTTGGAGGAGATTACTGAGTAGTTTGGTTCATCAGGCTGACCCCCAGTCTTGGAGGAGATTACTGAGTAGTTTGGTTCATCAGGCTGATCCCCAGTCTTCATGGAGGAGATTACTGAGTAATTTGGTTCATCAGGCTGATCCCCAGTCTTGGAGGAGATTACTGAGTAATTTGGTTCATCAGGCTGACCCCCAGTCTTGGAGGAGATTACTGAGTAATTTGGTTCATCAGGCTGATCCCCAGTCTTCATGGAGGAGATTACTGAGTAGTTTGATTCATCAGGCTGATCCCCAGTCTTCATGGAGGAGATTACTGAGTAATTTGGTTCATCAGGCTGATCCCCAGTCTTCATGGAGGAGATTACTGAGTAGTTTGGTTCATCAGGCTGATCCCCAGTCTCGGAGGAGATTACTGAGTAATTTGGTTCATCAGGCTGATCCCCAGTCTTGGAGGAGATTACTGAGTAGTTTGGTTCATCAGGCTGATCCTCAGTCTTGGAGGAGATTACTGAGTAGTTTGGTTCATCAGGCTGATCCCCAGTCTTGGAGGAGATTACTGAGTAGTTTGGTTCATCAGGCTGATCCCCAGTCTTCATGGAGGAGATTACTGAGTAGTTTGGTTCATCAGGCTGATCCCCAGTCTTCATGGAGGAGATTACTGAGTAATTTGGTTCATCAGGCTGATCCCCAGTGTTGGAGGAGATTACTGAGTAATTTGGTTCATCAGGCTGATCCCCATTCTTCATGGAGGAGATTACTGAGTAGTTTGGTTCATCAGGCTGATCCCCAGTCTTGGAGGAGATTACTGAGTAATTTGGTTCATCAGGCTGATCCCCAGTCTTCATGGAGGAGATTACTGAGTAGTTTGGTTCATCAGGCTGATCCCCAGTCTTGGAGGAGATTACTGAGTAATTTGGTTCATCAGGCTGACCCCCAGATCTATGACGGTAACCAGACGTGTAGCCATCAAATCGATCAGTATGGAGTGTTATAATTATAGTTATTTCCCCCTTTAATTGCATTACAATTTGTCATCCACGTGCAACTAAAATAAATTGACAATCCCGTTGCTCGGTAAAATGAGAGAGAGGCCTTCCTTACCACATTATGTGGGTCACATGTTTCAGAATTGTCAAAAGGACGTATTTTATTCTGTTAAAATTTTGAAAGCAGGGTGCTCCCACTGAAAATGTTTTTTTAAGCATTATACAACTCATCCAATATCTATTTTATTTAATGTTCACCTAACCCTAACCCTCTCACCTTCCTAACCCTAACCCTGCTCTGACTTACTTATCCCTAACCCTGCTTTGAGCTACCCAACCCTAACCCTGCCTAACCCTGCTTTGAGCTACCTAACCCAACCCTGCTCTGACTTACTTAACCCTAACCCTGCTTTGAGCTACCTAACCCTGCTCTGACTTACTTAACCCTAACCCTGCTTTGAACTACCCAACCCTAACCCTGCTCTGACCTACTTAACCCTAACCCTGCTTTGAGCTACCTAACCCTGCTCTGACTTACTTAACCCTAACCCTGCTTTGAACTACCCAACCCTAACCCTGCTCTGACTTACTTAACCCTAACCCTGCTTTGAGCTACCTAACCCTGCTCTGACTTACTTAACCCTAACCCTGCTTTGAGCTACCTAACCCTAACCCTGCTCTGACTTACTTAACCCTAACCCTGCTTTGACCTACCCAACCCTAACCCTGCTCTGACCTACCTAACCCTAACCCTGCTCTGACCTACCTAACCCTAACCCTGCTCTGACCTACCTAACCCTAACCCTGCTTTGAGCTACCTAACCCTAAACTCCCAGTTAGGTTCTGCTTGGTGCAGGGACTCTACTGAGTTAACTGTATTACAATCAAATATGACAGAAATGGCATCATAATTGAAAGCTTGCATCAAGCCTACATAAAGCTTCATGACTCAAATGAAAAAACAAGCAGAGAAATCTAATGTCCACAACTGACCTCATCATATCATGTTGCTCAGTGCACTACAGGATGCTGAGAAAGGCCATCCAGAACATTCAGCGTATGTTATGGTAGATAATGCTTCTAGTCGTAACGAATATAGGTCAAACGGGTATGAAAACGTACCTCAATCCAGGCATGGAATGTGTCTCTCTGTACTCCTAATTATCCCACAATGCCAAACATCCTAGGCTAGATAATGTTAAAGCAGCCCATTGGATTCCATTAAAATGTTTTACAGGAGTTTTAGCAAATCATTGTATATTTAGTTTGGTAACATATCGGCAACAAGAACAGGTTAAACAGGGTCGTAAAGGTGGTCAGCAAGGTCATCGTGGTGCAACAGGCAAAGTTGTATGGTTGTTACTGTTTTTAATGATGTTTTAATGGGCTCAGTGGCACAGCGGTCTAAGGCACTGCATTTCAGTGCAAGAGGTGTCACTACAGACAACCTGTTTTGAGTCCATTAGCGCTGCCCACAATTGGCCCAGCGTCGTACAGGTTTGTGTAGGCTGCCATTGTAAATAAGATATTCCATAAATACCTACAGTTGAAGTTAGGTTGGAGTCATTAAAACTTGTTTTTCAACCACTCCACACATTTCTTGTTAACAAACTATAGTTTTGGCAAGTCGGTTAGGACATCTACTTTTGTCCATGACACAAGTAATTTTTCCAACAATTGTTTACAGACAGATTATTTCACTTATAATTTACTGTATCACAATTCCAGTGGGTCAGAAGTTTAAATGCACTTAGTTGACTGTGTCTTTAAATAGCTTGGAAAATTCCAGAAAAGGATGTCATGGCTTTAGAAGCTTCTGTTAGGCTAATGGACATCATTTGATTCAATTGGAGGTGTACCTGTGGATGCATTTCATGGCCTACCTTCAAACTCAGTGTCTCTTTGCTTGACATAATGGGAAAATCCAAAGAAATCAGCCAAGACCTCAGAAACAAATTGTGGACCTTCACAAGTCTGGTTCATCCTTGGGAGTGATTTCCAAACCCCTGAAGTTTCCACGTTCATCTGTACAAACAATATTTTCCAAGTATTAACTCCATGGGACAACGCAGCCATCATAACGCTCAGGAAGGAGACGCATTCTGTCTCCTAGAGATGAACATACGTTGGTGCGAAAAGTACAAATCAATCCCAGAACAACAGCAAAGGACCTTGTGAAGATGCTGGAGGAAACAGGCACAAAATTATCTATATCCACAGTAAAATGAGTCCTATATCGACATAATCTGAAAGGCCACTCAGCAAGGAAGAAGCCACTGCTCCAAAACCGCCATTAAAAAGCCAGACTATGGTTATGGGGACAAAATCGTACTTTTTGGAGAAATGTCCTCTGGTCTGACAAAACAAAAATAGAACTGTTTGGCCATAATGACCATCGTTATGTTTGAAGGAAAAAGGGAGAGGTTTGCAAGCCGAAGAACACCATCCCAACCGTGAGGGGTTCTAGCACTGAAATGCAGTGCCTTAGACCGCTGTGCCACTCTGGAGCCCATTAAAACATTATTAAAAACAGTAACAACCATACAACTTTGCCTGTTGCACCACAATGACCTTCCTGACCACAGGGGTGGCAGCATCATGCTGTGGGGGTGCTTTGTGCAGGAGGAATTGGTGCACTTCACAAAATAGATGGCCTCATGAGGATGGACATTTATGTGGATATATTGAAGCAACATCTCAAGACATCAGTCAGGAAGTTAAAGCTTGGTTGCAAATGGGTCTTCCAAATGGACAATGACCCCAAGCATACTTCCAAAGTTGTGGCAAAATGACTTAAGGACAACAAAGTCAAGGTATTGGAGTGACCATCACAAAGCCCTGACCTCAATCCTATAGAACAATTGTGGGCAGAACTGAAGAAGCGTGTGCTAGCAAGGCCTATAAACCTAACTCAGTTACACCAGCTCTTTCAGGAGGAATGGGCCAAAATTCACCCAACTTATTGTGGGAAGCTTGTGGAGGCTACCCGAAACGTTTGACCCAAGTTAAACCATTTAAAGGCACTGCTACCAAATACTAGTTGAGTGTATGTAGACTTCTGCCCCCCTGGAATGTGATGAAAGAAATAAAAGCTGAAATAAATCATTCTCTCTACTATTATTCTGACATTTCACATTCTTAAAATAAAGTGGTGATCCTGACTGACCTAAAACAGCGAGTTTTTACTAGGATTAAATGTCAGGAATTGTGAAATACTGAGTTTAAATGTATTTGGCTAAGGTGTGTGTAAACTTCCGACTTCAACTGTATTTCATTAAGATCCTTTTTGAATACACTGTGTGATAGACGGTTGCTTTGCCAGACTCTTGATTGCCAACAAGATCGGCATACGGTCAAGGGCCAACAGCTAAAATGCAGTGTAGCAAAAATGTTGAACTGTTTTTCAACAGAACATTGTGCCAGTGGCAGCGACAGCGACATGCTGAATAATTTTGAATACAATTTACTTTTGCCAATAACTGAAATACAAAAAAAGGAATGATATAGGTAATGAAAAATGAATGGATGGTGATGTGTTGGTGTGTGTACTGATGTATCAGATACACTTACCTTTGGTTAACTAAGGGCCAGTTTCCCAGACACAGATTAAACCTACAGTAGTCTTTACTGAGAGTGATTCTTAGTCCATGACTAGGTTTAATCTCTGTCTGGGTAACTGGCCCTAAAAGTGCAGCAGAGAATTTAGAAATCAGGTATCCCACCTGCTTGTGTGATTCCTTTGATACATACTTCATTTATTGAATATGATATTCATCAGAACATGTGATATTCATAAAATAATCTGGTATTCATTAGAACAATAGTTTATCATTACAATAGAGGAACTGTCAGCATTCAAAACAGAACCACAAATCAGTTTTACATCCACTGTCTAAAAAACAAACAAATAAAAGAACTGTCAGCATTCAAAACAGAACCACAAATCAGTTTTACATCCACTGTCTAAAAAACAAACAAATAAAAGAACTGTCAGCATTCAAAAGAGAACCACAAATCAGTTTTACATCCACTGTCTAAAAAACAAACAAATAAAAGTAGAAAGAAAGTATATGGGACAATTTGGTCTAAATATGTAGTTGAAACATCATAAGAAATGTATGTTTAATACTGATTGTTTGATTATCTTTTTTTAATTGTTCACAGCTTTAAAACTTGTTTGTTTCCAGGAGTATTCTCTCTTGGCAAGTCGGAATTAGAGAAATGGTTTAGTAGGATGATAGGTGCTGCACCTGTCCCATAGGGTAATGATGGATGAGTCGTGCTGCACCTGTCCCATAGGGTAATGATGGATGATTCGTGCTGCACCTGTCCCATAGGGTAATGATGGATGAGTCGTGCTGCACCTGTCCCATAGGGTAATGATGGATGAGTCGTGCTGCACCTGTCCCATATGGTAATGTTGGATGATTCGTGCTGCACCTGTCCCATAGGTTAATGATGGATGATACGTGCTGCACCTGTCCCATAGGGTAATGATGGATGATTCGTGCTGCACCTGTCCCATAGGGTAATGATGGATGATTCGTGCTGCACCTGTCCCATAGGGTAATGATGGATGATTCGTGCAGCACCTGTCCCATAGGGTAATGATGGATGATTCGTGCTGCACCCGTCCCATAGGGTAATGATGGATGATTTGTGCTGCACCCGTCCCATAGGGTCATTTTCTTTGTTGGCCTGTGCTCAAGTTAGACAAGCTGAAATTCCCAACTGGATAATTGATAGCCATTAGAATGACTTCTTCTCTGTTTTTCTCTTTTCCCAGTGTAGTATCATCTGTGAAGGTCAAGATATTTCCTGTAATGAATTTGACTAAAGGGATGCATTTGAATAAGGATGGGAAGTAGTTGTAAATATTTAGTGTATAACGCAATTCCTCTGCTGTGCAGGTAACTGCAGATATGGTCCCAACAACAAATGATCTTTCGGAACTAGTAGCCTACATAGTTAGTAGAAAATGTAAGCACTTTGTTCGTTTTTTCAGTCAGGTACATGCAGTGGCCACTTAATGCACAGTAGCCACTTAATGCACAGTGGCCACTTAATGCACAGTGGCCACTTAATGCACAGTGGCCACTTAATGCACAGTGGCCACTTAATGCACAGTGGCCACTTAATGCACAGTAGCCAATAACACGGAACCCAAACTGGCTGCGCTGGTGCGCCATCGTGCATAAATGTATTTTGTCCCCCTACACCAAACGCGATCACGACACGCATCATAACAAACTCTGAACCAATTACATTAATTTGGGGACAGGTCGAAAAGCATTAAACATGTATGGCAATTTAGCTAATTAACTTGCACTTCCTAGCTAATTTGTTATATTTAGCTAGCTTGCTGTTGCTAGCTAATTTGTCCTGGGGATATAAGTTGAGTTGTTTTTTTACATGAAATGCACAAAGTCCTCTACTCCGACAATTAATCCACACATAAAACAGCCAACCGAATCGTTTCTAGTCATCTCTCCTCTTTCCAGGCTTTTTCATCTTTGAACTAAAATGGTAATCGGCATCTAAACTTTCATAGTATTACCGTGATGACTGGCAAAACAGTTCATCTTTCAATCACCCACGTGGGTATAACCAATGAGGAGATGGCACGTGGGTACCTGCTTCTATAAACCAATGAGGAGATGGGAGAGGCAGGACATTCAGCGCGATCTGCGTCAGAAATAGAAAGGAGTTCTATTTTAGCCCTTGGCATCGCAGACGCTTGTTGGCGCGCAGGAGCAGTGTGGGTGCAATAATTGAACATGGATTTCTACATTTATTTTGTGACGCTCGCACACGCGCGTGTCCAGTCTGGTCAGCATGTAAGGGATCATACTAGAAAAGGCTCAAATGTGTGGTGCAGTAATTCACTTGAAATTATTGTTGAGGACATGTACAATGTGTTCTAGAACATGTCTCTGAATAGGTGTGGTGTAATCGTGCAGTACAGCTAACAGAATTGAGACAAAACAACACATCAATTAATCATGAATATTCCATTGTTGCCCTTTCAGAAACATGGATGACTGAAGAGACAAGCATGCGTTATGGCATGGGGTGGCAGGTAGTGTAGTGGTTAGAGCGTTGGACTCGTAACCGGAAGGTTGCAAGATTGAATCCCTGAGCTGACAAGGTAAAAATCCCCGACCCCTGTACTGAACCTTTCTCACATCTTTCAACACTGTATTTCACCACTGCTTTCCCTTAGTTAAATCACGTAAGAGAGTTGCAGAAGGGTTCTGGAAACCTCGGTTTTACAACCGGTCTCAAAAAATCCCCATGTAAAAAGAACTTGTATGAAAAATTTCGCACAAATCCATCTCCCCTGAATTCTACAGTACATATTACAAAAAGTATAATAACCCATTTTTATGATTATACATATAATTGGCTATATAGTTATGTTTATGATAGAGAACAATTTGTTCATGCAAATAGCGGTGCATCTACCAGGGCCAAGATATCCTGTGGCGTCCCACAGGGTTGGATAATTGGACCTTTGTTACCCCTAATCAATATCAATAACCTTGCTGCTGGCTACTGCTGGGTCTTCTACCGTACTTCCCCTTCTCTTTGCTGATGAAACCAATTTGATTTTATCACACAATCATTTTGATTCACTAATTAATGAAGCCAACTCAGGCATAGACACATTTTCTGAATGGTTCCAGATAAACAAATTATCGCTTTTTGTATTCACTAGTAAGAATGAGAAATATTGTAAAACAATGTTTTTAAAAGCCGAGCCAGAATCTCAATTGGTGGGAATGAAATGGAACAAGTCACATCCACTAGAGTTATATTTGAAAAGTTATCCTGGAAAGATCACATTGCATTTGTCTGCAGCAAAGTGATGAAATCTGTTGGTGTCATCAGAAAGATTAGTAGTTTGGTTCATCAAGCTTGCTTCCTAACTCTATACTATCGCTTCATTTGCCCATATCTCATTTACTGTAATATTGTCTGGGCCAGTACATTTCTCCTAACTACACAAATTAATCAAACAAAATACATTTGCAAGACTAGCCATCTCCTCTAACTACCAGGATCCATTGAATGACAGGTAGGCTAGTGGTCAGAGTGTTGGACTAGTAACTGAAAGGTTGCAAGATCAAATCTCTGAGCTGACAAGGTTAACATCTGCCGTTCTGCCCTTGAACAAGGCAGTTAACCCACTGTTCCTAGGCCGTCATTGAAAATAAGAATTTGTTCTTAACTCACTTGCCTACTTAAATAAAGGTAAAAACAAATATATTTATCCTGTGTAATTATGACATAAATGTACACCAATTATGCACTTCCATCTACAAGTACTCATACCTGCCAGACAGTTGACCTAAACCCTTCAATGGATTCTTCCAGGTTAATTCTTAAATCCTTCTACATAACACAAGACACTGCGATAACCTTAACCCGCCCCACTGCCACATCTCACATAGTCAATTCTCTTTCAGATACAGAGGTACTGTACCATACTCCGCAATTCTTATCTACACATCCCTCAATAACTTCAAGAGAAGACTAGGGATCAGCCTGATGAACCAAACTACTCAGCAATCTCCTTCATATAGTCTGACACTCACATGCACACACATATTTAAAGAAAACAATTCGATTTTTGTTGTTGTCGTGATTACTGCTCAATACATTTATAATTAGTAGGTTTTGTTATGTTTTAACAAACCTTTTTAAAAACAAATGTTTGTGTTTTTTTTATCTGTATTGTCTATTGCTTGTTTTTCACTTTTTCGCTTGTGCAAATAAATGAAACAAATTACCCCGTTTAGCCTACATGATTTGACCAGGGTGAGATCTACAGATGACAAGGTAATTGCTATAAGATATTACTGCACCGTCGGAAATTAGAAGCACAAGCATCTCGCATTAACATCTACTAACAATGTGTACCAACCGTAGGTGGAAGAAGGTGAGGACCAAGATGCAGCGTGGGTAAGTGTTCATCATTATTTTAATAAACTGAACACCAAATACAACAAGGAACAAAAGAAACAACCGAAACAGCTCCTTCAGGTGCACCGCACACTAAACAGAAAATAACTACACACAACCCATAGTGGGAAAACAGGCTGCCTAAGTATGGTCCTCAATCAGAGACAACGATTGACAGCTGCCTCTGATTGGGAACCATACCAGGCCAAAACCAGAAATACAAAAACATAAAACAAAAACATAGAAAAAAGAACATAGAACGCACACCCTGGCCTAACCAAAATAGAGAATAAAAAGCCTCTCTATGGCCAGGGCGTGACACAATGTGTATGTGACCAATAATTTGTTTTGATTTTTTATTTGAAGTTAATTGTAATTGTATGTACATTTGTGGGTGGGTAAAGAAAAATACATGCTCTCTTTCTACGCCATTCATATATATGCATGTCTTGTAGAGTGTTAAAGTGACAGAAAGGCCATCAGTGTAGCAGAGAGTAGTAGTGCATTCCGTTAACATGAAAATCCACGCATAAATACATCGTTAAATTCAACAACCTTTTGTGGAATGTTCATGCAAGGCAGATATTGTACAGCATCTAGTGACTTTATCACACTCAGCCAACCTGGTTATCCGTTGGGAAAGAACATCCAATAAAAACCAAGCAGCATACTAATCAGAAGTCATCATTATACTGCCCACCAATTTACAACATAATTAGGCCCTGCCCTGTTACATTTGATACTGAACCAGAAAATTGAAATTTGAATCCGTCCATGCGCAGTGCTTGGTATAATCTATTGTTGTCTACTGATGAGGTATCACAAGATAAAATGCTGGCCTGTGTCGCCTTGCTTGATGAAACTTGATGGATTCTCCATTCACCAAGGCAGTGGAGTCAGGCAAATGAAGAGGGGGATGGGTTTGCCTCTTCATCAACAACAAATGGTATGCTGACTCGAGCGCAGTGGAATTCTCAACCCATTATTCACCCGTCTTGGAATATCCGATGGCCAAATGATGACCTTTCAACCTCCCGAGGGAGTTTTCAGCTGTTATCGTTGTATACATTTCACCTCAGGACAAAAAAAAAAACAAGCAAACTATACAAGACTATAAAACAAGCAGGAAAAATCTCACCCGGAGGCTGCTTTCCTTGCTGCCAGCGATTTAAGACACATGGTGCCCTACTTCCATCAACACGTCTCCTTCACCACTAGGGGGGATAAAGTCATAGACCACTGTTCCTTACAAGGGAGCAACCCCTTCCTCTTCCCCATTCGACAAATCAGATCATGAATCCGCACTCCTGATTCCTAGCTCAGAGAATATGCTACAGGACTACTTTGCTAGCGCTGAGACTCCACCGATAACATTGACGCGCTAAACAACTCCATCACCGGCTTCATTAGGAAATGCATCAGCGTCGCTGTCCCCCACGGTGAAGGTTCACTGTTTCCCCAATGAAAAGCCTTGGATTAACACAGTGGTTGGCACTAAACTAAAGGACAGGGCTACCACACACACGGTAACGCAGACAACCCTGAGGCTATAGCTGAGGACAGGAACAAATACAAGAAGTCCCGCTACGTCCTCCACAGAGTCATCAAATGAGCAAAAGGACAGTATAGGAATAAGGTGGAATCATATTAGTCAGGCTCTGAAGCACGGCGCATGTGGGAAGGGCTACAGTTCCCATTACAGATTACAAAGATAGACCCAGCCGTGATCTGCCCAACGATGCCTGTCTACCAGACGAACTCAATGTATTTTATGCACCATTCGACAATAACAACACTGTGTTGAGTGTGAAGGCCCCCCCCCCACTGATCTAGAGGAGTGGGTGATTTCGCTCTGCGAGGCCTATGTGACTAAGGTCTTAAATCAGGTCAACGCTCGCAAAGGGGTATTCCAGGGCGTGCTCTCAGAGCATGCGCAGACCAGCTGCCAGGTCATTTTAAAATCTCCTTGTCCCGGTGTGTAATCCCCACAATGACTACTGCCCTGTAGCACTCACATCTGTAATCATGAAGAGGTTTGAAAGGCTGGTTATGGCACACATCAACTCCATCATCTCAGACACCTTAGACCCTCTCCAATGACGCATACCGCCCAAACAGATATATAGATGACACAATCTCAATGGCACTCCATACTGCCCTCGCCCACCTAGATAAGAGGAATATTGGCATCGATCAGACGTCATTTCCGGTCACAACTTGTAGACTTGTTTAAGGACTTAAAATGATCCACAGACATACACACAGTTGTGAAGAAGGTGTGATGGCGCCTCTTCCCCGTCAGGAGGCTGAAAAGGTTTGTCATGGGCCCTCAAATCCACAAAAATGTCTACAGCTGCACCATTGAGAGCATCTTGACTGGCTGCATCACTGCTTGGTATGGAAACAGCCCAGTATGTCACTGGGGCCGAGCTCCCTGCCATCCAGGACCTCTATAAAGGAAGGCACGGAAAATTGTTAAAGACTCCAACTACCCAAGCCATAGACTATTCTCTTTAGCTATTTAGATTGCTAAATAGCCAACAAGGATTGAGTTGACCCTTGTATTTTTTTTTGCAGTGTATCTACCTACACTCACAGGACTCTACACACTCACACACGCACGCACACACACACACACACACACACACACACACACACACACACACACACACACACACACACACACACACACACACACACACACACACACACACACACACACACACACACACACACACACACACACACTTTGTTACGTTACAGCCTTATTCTAAAATGGATTAAATCGTTTTTTCCCTCATCAATCTAATCAAAATACCACATAATGACGAACATTTTTTACATTTACATAGATATTCAGACACTTTACTCAGTATTTTGCTTGGCATGCCTATAATTGTGGAGTGTCTCCCATTCTTCTCTGCAGATCCTCTCAAGCTCTGTCATGTTGGATGAGAAGCCTCCCTGCACAGCTATTTTCAGGTCTCTCCAGAGATGTTTGATCAGGTTCAAGTTCGAGCTCTGTCTGGACCGTTCAAGGACACTCACTCCTTCCTTGTTTTGGCTGTGTGCTTAGGGTCGTTGTTCTGATGGATGGTGAACCTTCGCTCCAGTCTGAAATCCTGAGCGCTTTCGAGCAGATTTTCATCAAGGATCTCTCTATACTTTGCTCCGTTCATCTTCCCCTCTATCCTGATTAGTCTCCCAGTCTCTGTCGCTGAAAAACATCCCCAGAGCATGATGCTGCCACCACCATGCTTCACCGTAGGGATGGCACCAGGTTTCCTCCAGACGTGACACTTGGAATTCAGACCAAAGAGTTCAATCTTGGTTTCATCAGAGCAGAGAATCTTGTTTGGTCCGAGAGACCTTTAGCCCTTTTTTTAGGAGCCTTTTTGACAGTGGGCTGTCATGTGCCTTTTACTGAGGAATTGCTTCCATCTGGCCACTACCATAAAGTCCTGATTGGTGGAGTGCTGCAGAGATGGTTGTCCTTCTGAGATTCTCCCATCTCCACAGAGGAACTCTGTCAGAGTGACCATCGGGTTCTTAGTGACCTCCCTGACCAAGACCCTTCTCCCCCGGTTGCTGAGTTTGGCCGGACGGCCAGCTCTAGGAAGAGTGTTGGTGGTTCCAAACTTCTTCCATTTAATAATGATGGAGGTGTCTGCCTTCTTGGGGAGCTTCAATGCTGCAGACATTTTTTGGCACCCTTCTCCAGATCTGTGCCTCGACACAATCATGTCTTGGAGTTCTACGGACAATTCCTTCCACCTCATGGCTTTGTTTCTGCTCTGACATGCACTGTCAACTGTGGGACCTTATATAGACAGGTGTGTACCTTCCAAAATCACATCCAATCAATTGAATTTGCCACAGGTAGACTCCAATCAAGAAACATCTCAAGGATGATCAATGAAAAATGGATGCACCTGAGCTCAATTGAATGTCTCATAGCAAAGGGTCTGAGTACTTATGTAAATAAGGTATTTCAGCAAACATTTCTAAAAACCTGTTTTCACTTTGTCATTATGTAGTATTGTGTGTAGAATGATGAGGAACATGTTTTACTTAATCCATTTTAGAATAAGGCTGTAATGTAACAAAATGTGGAAAAAGTCAAGGGGCCTGAATACTTTCCGAATGTACTGTACGCTGCTGCTACTCTGTTAATCATATATCCTGATGTCTAGTCAACTTACCCTTATACATATCTACCTCTTTCACTCCAGTATCCCTGCACATTGTAAATATGGTATTGGAAACTTACCCTGTATATTGCTTACTTCCTTCTCATGTTCTTCTTAATTATTTTTTTAAAAAATGTAATGTGTTTTTGTTCTACATTGTTATTTTTAGTACTACATTGACATTGATTACTGCATTGTTAGGTTTAGAGCTTGACATTGTGCATTTGACATTAAAACTTAACTTGAAAGTGTAACCGATATTTATTTTAGTTTCAAAGATAGCAACAGCAGGTACACAGATATGATGGAACAAGCCTTTGAGATTATATTTTATATTGATGTTTATGGACTGTTAGTAAGCAAATTCAAGAATGTGTCATGAAAGGTAACGTAAAAACATAGAACAAAATAGTGAAATATGATTTATGCTGTTTCTTTCCTACGATAGTTGTTGTGCTTATATTGAAATCTGCATAAGGTGCCACTGTTCACCCCATCACATTTATTATTGTTTTGTTTTGTTGATGAAACGGAGGAGAGGAGCATTGTAAAAAATTAAAAGTGCAGTACATACTTATAATGCTGTAGTATCACATGTACAATGATGCACAATGATTACAGAGGGGGGTGTTGGTTGTTTGAAGTAGCTTCTTTGTTGTTGTAACATCGTAAAAAGACGTGGCTGTGTCACCAAATACGGATTGATTCATTAAGGATTCCAGCTTTCAGAGCCAGGCAGTGGTTGAGTGAAAGTGAATTTGTCTGCGAGTGTGTCAAAGAGTGCCCCCCCACATTCAACTCTAATTGCAGATGTCACAATGCCAGTCTTCCACACAATAAGAAAATGAAGTATGTTGAAAGGATATAGAGGGCCTCAAATAGTACTTTTCCTTTAATGGTCTGAAAGCTCTGAGCTGTAGTCAATGAACAGCATTCCCACATAGGTGTTCCTTTTGTCCAGGTGGGAAAGAGCAGTGTGGAGTGCGATTGAGATTGTGTCATCTGTGGATCTGTTGGGATGTTATGTGAATTGGAGGGGGTCTAGGGTTTCCGGGATGATGGTGTTGATGTGAGCCATGACCAGCCTTTCAATGCACTTCATGGCTACCGATGTGAGTGCTACGGGGCTGTAGTCATTTAGGCAGTTTACCTTCACTTTCTTGGGCACATGGACTATGGTGGTCTGCTTGAAACATGTAGGCATATCAGACTCTCTCCGCAGAGAGATTGAAAATGTCTGTGAAGACACTTGCCAGCTGGTCCACGCATGCTCTGAGTACACGTCCTGGTAACCTGTCTGGCCCCAAGGCCTTGTGAATGTTGACCTGTTTAAAGGTCTTGCTCACATCGGCTACGGAGAGCGTGAGCTGTGACGACACAGTCGTCCGGATCAGCTGGTGCTCTCATGCATGCTTCAGTGATGCTTGCCTCGAAGCAAGCATAAGAGGCATTTAGCCAGTCTGGTAGGCATGCGTCACTGGGCAGCTCATGGATGGGTTTCCCTTTGTAGTCCGTAATAGTTTGCAAGCCCTGCCACATCCGATGAGCATCAGAACTGGTGTAGTAGCATTCAATCTTAGTCCTGTATTGACGCTTTGCCTGTTTGATGGTTCGTCTGGGGGCATAGAGAGATTTCTTATTAGCGTCCGGATTAGTGTCCCGCTCCTTGAAAGCGGCAGCTCTAGCCTTTAGCTCGGTGCTGATGTTGCCTGTAATACATGGCTTCTGGTTGGGATATGTACGTACGGTCACTGAGGGGATGACGTCGTCGATACACTTATTGATAAAGCCGGTGACTGAGGTGGTATAATCCTCAATGCCATTGGATGAATCCCGGAACATATTCCAGTCTGTGCTAGCAAAACAGTCCTGTAGTGTAACATCCGTGTCATCTGACCACTTCCGTATTGAGAAAGTAATTGGTACTTCCTGCTTAAGTTTTTGCTTGTAAGCAGGAATCAGAAGGATAGAATTATGACCAGATTTGCCAAATGGAGGGTGAGGGAGAGCTTTGTATGCGTCTCTGTGTGTGGAGAAAAGGTGGTCTAGAGTTTTTTTTCTCCTCTGGTTGCACATGTGGCATGCTGGTAGAAGCGTCGCTTCTGGATGAGAATTTTCTTGTTTGCTTATGGCCTTAGACTGCTCGTTGAGTTAGTGCCAACATCGGTTTGTGGTGGTAAATTGATGGCTACGAAAAATATAGATGAAAACTCTCTTGATAGATAGTGTGGTCTACAGCTTATCATGAAGTACTCTACCTCAGGTGAGCAATACCTCGAGACATCCTTAATTTTAGACATCATGCACCACCTGTTATTGACAAATAGACACACACCACCTCTCATCGTACCGGACATAGCAGTTCTGTCTTGCCGATGCACAGAAAACCCAGCCAACTGTATATTATACGTGTCGTTGTTCAGCCACGACTCGGTGAAACATAAGATATTACAGTTTTTAATGTCCTGTTGGTAGGATAGCCTCGAACGGAGCCAAAGATCCAATTTATTCTTCAGTGATTGCACGTTGGCCAATAGAACGGATGGTAGAGGCGGGTTACCCACTCGCCGACAAAAATCTCACAAGGCACCCTGATCTAGGCCCCGTGTACCTCAGTCTTTTCTTCAGTATATCCTTCGCGTCAGACTCATTAAAGAAATAATCTTAGTCCAGTTCGACGTGAGTAATTGCTGTTCTGATATCCAGAAGCTCTTTTTCGGTCATAAGAGACAGAAGCAGTAGCACTATGTACAAAATAAGTTACAAACAACACACAAAATAGCACAGTTGGTTAAAAGCCCGTAAAACATCATCCCCTCAGGCGCCATTTTCCAAAGGGAAGAACCGTACTGGTTGTTTGAAGTAGTTTCTTTGCTGTAATATTGCAAACGGACGTGACTCCTCTGCGTGTCACCAAATACGGATTGCAGCTTTCGGAGCCAGGCAGTGGTTGAGTGAAAGTGAATTTGTCTGCGAGTGTGCCAAAGAGTGCCCCCCCCCATTCAACACTAATTGCAGATGTCACAATGCCAGTCTTCCACACAATAAGAAAATGAAGTATGTTGAAAAGATAAAGAGGTCCTCAAATAGAACACTTCCTTCAATGCTCTGAATGCTCTTTCATCCTCAGTGGATTGATTTCACTGTCAATCTTAGTGTTGTTTCCTTCCCTGACAGGAAATTCTTCCCACCTAATTCTCCTGAGGAGCTCAGGCAATGGCATGACAACATTATGGTCTATACGTTTGATCTATTGCTGGGTTTCACTTCGTGAATATAGACGTTCATTCAGTAGTCTGCATTTTTTTATTTCGTTTTCTTTTCCTTATTTTCATATGATCTTGATACAGTCTAGAGTGTCATTGTTGCACACTTCAATGTTTTTGCTGAATAAACAAACAAACTAACGAAGACACAATGTCTAACTCTGGTTCCATCGGCCCATCAACCTGTTAATAAGATGCTGATTTATTGAAATGGGAAAGTGAAACTGTGAAATACCAAAAAGGATCTGATGAGGGGGAAAATGACGGTTAAACCCTCTTGACCTTTCTGCCTGAGCCATTACGCCTGGACTGGCAGCACCTGCTTTGTAATTAAGGTGCAAATTTGACTGCTGCCCCCCCCCCCCCCCCCCTCCTTCACCATCCCCAGCTTCTCCACTTTGGGTCCAACATTCACTGCCTTCTCTGTCTCGTTTTCCCTTTCCCCTCACTTTCTCTCAATTAGGCGGTAGCCTCTAATGTAGATTCTCATTACTGAAAGCAAATTGGTTTTAAATTCCGAGTCCATCAAAGGCTAAGTAATCTAGGAGTCTATACATGAACGGCTTAGCCGCCGCGGCGTCATCCTCCTCCGTCTCATTTTGCTCAGCACCGCATGCAGGAGCACACGTGTTTTTTTTTTCTCCGTAAGAAAAAAGAACAAGGGAAACTAGTCTCAAAGTGCTCTGTTTTGTGCTGACCAAAAGAGCTCGACTTTGATAATATATTTAGTTGGGTCAATATTTAAGTTAAAAGCAATATAGGATTAATATAGCGCCTATTTCACCCACCATTCACAACACAGTTTGTTGGAGCAACATTTCTGAGCTCGCCTTCCTTCTCGGGTATATTATGCATGCTGATGAGTTGAGAATATATTTTGGAAGGGGGAAGAGAGAATGGGGAACTTGGAGGGGATTTGCTTTTCATGTTGCTCAATCACAAGCCCGCCGACTCCTAAGAACCAAAGGCTGCCCTCGAAAGACACAATAGTAATCCATTCCCAATGAGAACTTCAGTGTTTGCCAGATCTTCTGTTGCAGCTGCAGCACACATATTCCACAGATACATCTTGCAACACTCCATTGTCTCTCTTGGCTCTAGACAATGAACGCCAAGCCATACCTCTACCCCTGCATTGCTTGTTGTCTGGGGTTTTAGGATGGGTTTCTGTATAGCACTTTGTGACATCAGCTGAAGTAAGAAGGGCTTTATAAATACATTTGATTGATTGATTGATTGATTGATTGAGGCGAGGGAATGCCCGACAGACACTCTTTTGCTTCAAAGGTTTTAAAACAAAAGATTTCAGTTAGGTTTTATTTAGGATCCCCATTAGTGATAGCTAGTCTTACTGGGGTCTGACACTTAACGAAAAAGATATTACAGACAAAAAATACAGTACAATTTACATTACAGACTTATATATAAAATAAATAAAAAGTCACAAAAATGTACACAATAAAATAAACAATACAACCAAATAATAATAATTGTGTGTGTGTGTGTGTGTGTGTTGTGTGTGCATCGATCGGTTACACATACATGTCAGTACATACACACACAATAACTTTCATTGCTAAGTGTCTGTTGTGATGTCTACAATACCACAACACTCAAAACTGGAGAGTGACAGGCGAGCTAAGCTGCATTTCTCTGTCATGTAAATGCATTGTGCAGAGACACCTACTTGAGCTCCCTGAGCATGGCAAGTGGTTGCTGCAGAGAGGAGAAAGAGGTCAAAGAGGGGTGAAGAAGAGATTGAAGTGGAGTTTCGGTGAACTACACTCACATGATTGCATAGAATGAAATGGTTCGTACTGGTGACATGAGCAATTTAACTTTAATGAGGCCCTGACTTTCTAACCCAAGATGCAGGGTTGGCTCTGGGCATAAGCTACGTAGGCGGTCACTTAGAGCCCCTGGCCACTAGGGGGCCCCCAACAAAAATCAAATGGAACTCAGTCAGGGTCTCAACTTACTGTTAAGAGTTAGAATAGTAGTATACACAAGGTGTACATTTCTAAGTTTGTTTGAGCATTAGCAGTTTTGTTGTTTCACTGTGTGACAGTCACTCAATAAGCCATGTCAGCTAACATATGTTAGATTGGTTGAATTACCGACTGGGCACGAAGAGCAGGGGCCCTGACCTCCAGGAGGCCCTGATTTTATTTTATTAAATATCATATTAAGATGGCATAAGTCACACATTTCCTCTACGCCTAGGGCTGGGTGATTTCAAAGCAAACTTTTACAGATGCACAATCGAGAGCATCCTGTCGGGCTGTGTCACCGCCTGGGATGGCAACTGCTCAGCCCAGAACCGTAAGGCTCTCCAGAGGGTAGTGAGCTCTGCACAACACATCTCCGGGGGCAAACTACCTGCCCTCCAGGACACCTACACCACCCGATGTCATAGGAAGGTCAAAAGGATCATCAAGGGCATCAATCACCCGAGCCACGGCCTGTTCACCCCACTACCATCCAGAAGGAGAGGTCAGTACAGGTGCTTCAAAGCTGGGACCGAGAGACTGAAAAACACCTTTTGTCTCAATGCCATCAGACTGTTAAATAGCCATCACTAACCGACTACCACCCGGTTACTCAGCCCTGCAGCTTACAGGGCGGCAGGGTAGCCTAGTGGTTAGGGTGTTGGACCAGTAACCGGAAGGTTGCAAGTTCAAATCCCTGAGCTGACAAGGTCTGTCATTCTACCCCTGAATGGGCATTAAACCCACTAGGCCGTCATTGAAAATAAGAACTTGTTGTTAACTTAACTGCCTTGACTAGTTCAATAAAGGCAAAAAAATGTTTTGCTTCGAACACACCGACAGCGTCATTACACCAGAAATACATATATTATCCAATGGAACGCTGCGTTTGCCTTGCAGCGTTGAATTGCAGAGGCAGTTGCAGTGCGTTCTGTGTGGTTGGATGTATCTAACGTACCCATCAAACTGTATGCACAGACGGCTTGACAGTAATGGTAGCAGGAGGTGAATGTTGAACTTTTGTTGCATACATATCCAGATGATGCTGCGGAATATTTTGAGCAATGACGCTGTCTGTGTGTTCAAAGCGTTAGAGGCTCCTGCACTATGTACATAGACATGGACATGGAATCACTGGTCACTTTAATAATGGAACACTAGTCACTTTAATAGTGTTTACATACTGTTTTACTCATTTGATTGTGTACAGTGCCTTCGGAAAGTATTCAGACCCTTTGACTTTTTCCATATTTTCTTACGTTACAGCCTTATTCTAAAATTGATTAAATGAATACAAATCCTCAGCAATCTACACACAATACCCCATAATGACAAAGAGATAACAGGTTTTTAGACATTTTGCAAATGTATTAAAAACAGAAATAGAGGCCAAGCAGAAATCACAGACAGAAAACTGTCTGTGATTTATTTATAATTCAAGACATACTTAACCAGTATGGCTACCACAGCATTCTGCAGCCATACCCCATCCCATCTGGTTTGTGCTTAGTGGGACTATCATTTGTTTTCAACAGGACAATGACCCAACAAACCTCCAGGCTGTGTAAGGGCTATTTGACCAAGAAGCAGAGTGATGGAGTGCTGCATCAGACGACCTGGCCTCCACAATCACCCGACCTCAATCCAATTGAGATGGTTTGGGATGAATTGAACCTCAGAGAGAAGGAAATTAAGCCAACAAGTGCTCAGCATATGTGGGGACTCATTCAAGACTGTTGGAAAAGCATTCCAGGTTAAACTGGTTGGAAGTATGCCAAGAGTGTGCAAAGCTATCATCAAGGCAAAGGGTGGCTACTTTGAAGAGTCTCAAATATAAAATACATGTTGATTTGTTTCACACTTTTTTGGTTACTAAATTATTCCATATGTGTTATTTCATAGTTTTGATGTATTCACTATTATTCTACAATGTAGAAAATAGTAAAAACAAAGAAAAACCCTTGAATGAGTAGGTGTGTCCAAACTTTGAGGTTGAGTTTATTGAGTTCATTTTATTTTTACAGGGACAGTGCACATTAATCAACGTTTCAGTAAAAGTGCCAGTTTAAGCCAGCCGGCTAATTTTCAACCGCAGTCCCTGGGCAGGTTATGA
This sequence comes from Oncorhynchus nerka, assembly GCF_034236695.1. Lineage (NCBI taxonomy): Eukaryota > Metazoa > Chordata > Actinopteri > Salmoniformes > Salmonidae > Oncorhynchus > Oncorhynchus nerka. Next base: position 89,433,250 of record NC_088415.1, read on the forward strand.
AAAACAATTACAATCCAGACAATCAATGAGCAGTGAGCACACATAGAACATCATTGGACAAGCAAGACAGCATGCAGACAGGGCAACATGGCACACAAAGCAACAAAACAAAATCCATAAAAGCAACAAAGTGTTTCCAAACCTCACAAGGTACAAACAACAGACAACATGGAAAGCGGCAATACACAGCTAGGGATGTTCACAAATCGGATCGACCATTAGCCATGTCTTCATGTTTTTTTGTGAAAGTGTAATAGGTGGTGCAGTTATGTGTATCTGATGGCAGTGTATTCCAGACATGGGAAGCTCTCACAGAGAAAGCGGATTGACTAAAGGTGCTTTTTCCTTAAGGGAAAAGGTGCTTTTCCTTAAGGGAGTCATACAGTCACCTCTCATGGCAGACCTTGTGGATCTGCTGCCATATGTTTGGGTTTTCTGTTTAACAAAAGTACTGAGTGGAGGGGGAGCCAGGCCATTTAGGATCTTGAATACAAGACATGCGTCGGTGTATTGCACAAGATGTTCCCAAATCAGGAGCTCATACTTTCTGAGGATGTAACAGTGATGATGGCTATTGGGCTTCCTATCAAGCACTTTGAGAGCCTGTTTGTAGGCAGACTGAATGGGTTTTAATGTTGTACAGCAAGCTTGGGCCCAACTAGTCAAGCAGTATTTTAGATGGGGGAGTATCATAGATTTGAAATACAGTTTGGTACCTCTGTAGTCAAACAATTTAGTATAAATCGGAAATTAGCTCGGTTGAATTTGGTTATTTGAATTACCTTTTTCACCTGCTTTTTAAAAGAGAGGTTGGAATCAAGTATGATGCCAGGGTACTTAAAATCAGATACCACCTGGAGCTTCTCCCCTGACACATACACATCTGGCTCAGTAGCATCTGTTGCCCTCTTTGTGAAGAACATGCAGACAGTTTTTTTCACATTGAGATGCAAACACGAGTCACTGAGCCACTTTGTAACCTGGACCATTACAGTAGTGAGTTCTTGTTCAGCTTGTTGTTTGCTCTTTGCATGCACATATATCACCGTATCATCTGCATACATTTGAACTTCAGACCCAGTACAGACAGAAGGCAGATCATTAATGTGTAGGCTGAACAGGAGGGGCTCCAGTATTGACCCTTGGGGCACACCCACATCATAGCTAAGAGTGGGCGACAGCTCATTGCTCACTCTGACACACTGGGTTCTGCCTCCAAGTTATGATTTCATCCATCTCAAGGCATCGGGGGGAAAAGTTGATCTTAGACAATTTTGGGATGAGAACCTCGTGGTTAACAGTATCAAAAGCCTTCCTTAGGTCCAGAAACACAGCCCCAACAACGCCCCCTTTGTCCATCTTGGACTTCACATTATCCAGAAGAAAGCAGTTAGCCGTTTCTGTGGAGTGTTTCGCTCAGAAGCCAAACTGAGTGTAATGTGAAAGGGCTGTTGTTGAGGTGGGCAATCAGTTGTTCTGTTACACACTTTTCAACAACCTTTGACACCCCAGGTAGTATACTAATGGGCCTGTAGTTACTCACGTCAGCAGGGTCGCCCGATTTAAAGATGGCCGTTATTATGGCCGACTTCCATACCCTTGGAAACACCCCCAAACCAATAGATGTGTCGGTGACCTTAGTAATGGGGCCAATGAGTGAATCTTTGTAGTTTTTAAGAAAGGTAGAGTACAGCCCAAACACATCTTTGGCTTGAGAGTTCTTTAGTGAGCTAATCACCTTGTTCACCTTTGACTCAGAAACCTCCAGAAATCACCTTTTGACTGGTACTGTGTGTAAATGTGATATTTCAGTATTTGATTTTGTATAAATTTGCTAAAATGTCTAAAAACCTGTTTTTGCTTCATCGTTATGGGGTATTGTGTGTAGATTGATGAGGGGAAACAACTATTTTATACATTTTAGTATAAGACTGTAACCTATCAAAATGTGGAAAAAGTCAAGGGACCTGAATATTTTCTGAAGGCACTGTATATACTATATTCTAAAGTATTTTAGTCCTAATATTTATATATTTCTTAATTCCATTCCTTTACTTTTCGATTTGTGTGTATTGTTGTTAATTGTTAGATACTACTATACTGTTGGAGCTAGGAACACAAGCATTTTCCTACACCCACAGTAACATCTCCTAAATATTTGTAAGTGACCAATACAATTTGATTTGGTATGGACAAAATATCATATCACAATATCTTTCACATTTTTGACGTTATGACAGTCTTTGACGGAATTTAATGTTTTTTAAATAATAAAAGTTCTGAATATGCTTTATGAGTAGTTGATGATCCTAGGGTGGCAACACATACATTATACATGATTTCAATGGGACTTTCTCCATTTATACTGTTCAATCAAACTCCAAAGAAAAAATATTTTCAGCACATTTTCATACATTTCTGCATTTCCGGCACTTTTATTTTAATTTCCACATTGTTCCACACAGCATGATATGGGCCCTAACAAATCAAGGCCTAGTTAATTGAACTGTTGGAATCATGGAAATATAATGATTATTCTAATTCTATAGTTGGAATATAGTGGGCAGCACCTTGAATACATTGCTGTTTGCCATGATAACAAATGATTAAACCAGTGAGGAATTGTCGACAGGATAGGAACCAAAGCTTTTGTCAGTGTTGCCAGGTAACCCTAATTAGATTTTATAATATTTTTTTCATACTTCATTGTAGCTAGCTAGTTAGCCAACATATTCATCCTTCACTTATTCCTCTCTGATTTAGAAGATACTGTTGCACAAACATGCTTATCTAGGCCTACACCAGCACTGGTACCAGGGAGTATTAGCTAACTAGCAACGTTTGCTCTGACTCTTATTTTAGCAAGCTAGCTAGCCAGATAACTAGCGATTAGCATTAGCAGCTAACACAAATTATTTTAGCAACAGTAATATACATAAACAAATAATGTAATTATAGAATGCTTGTGGAAAGCAGCATGTCACCAACATTGTATCCATCTGACCATGCAGAGGAAATGGCAAGAAAGGGCTTTGTGGTTGAGCAGCTGCTCTCTCCTTGAGTGACAGGGGCAGGGCTTGGTGTGGTTAACGACATGGAGGGGGAGAGGGAGAGAGATGACTGCAGAAGCAAACAGATTAAACATCAAAAACTGACATTATACTCGCTGGAGTTGCATATCACATTTAACATACCAAACATTGAAATACCGTTATAGAAGGTCAAGTAAAAACTCAAACCGATCCGTGCATCAATACCGGTACATAGTAAAATACGGTATACAGGCCAGCCCTATCTACACCCCATGGCAAAATATTTAGAATTGCAGGAACTGTTCTCTCCGCCATCAAGAGGGCCCCCCCAACAAAATCTCGACCTAGGGCCCAAGATGAATACATTTTTTATGAGCCACAAAGATTTGATTGTACTCAGGGTTAAGTGGCCCAGGGTTCTGTGCTTGGCAATGAGTCTCTGCTTAGTGAATGTAATTGTATTCTTTGTGTCTGCTTAGTGTCTGTAAATGTGCAGTGGTGTCCTGGGAGAGAGAAGGCTCCTCCAGCTACATCCTCCCCTGCCCCCCTTAAAGGCCATGATAAGTAAAGGGTATGGACATGACCAGGATGCCAAGAAGCAGCATACTTCCAAGGTACAGTACCAGGTTTTACTTTATTTTACTATTTTCTACATTGTAGATTAACACTGAATACATCAAAACTGAAATAACACATATGGAATCATGTAGTAACCAAAAAAGTGTTAAACAAATCAAAATATATTTTATATTTCAGATTCTTCAAAGTAGCCACCCTTTGCCTTCATGACAGCTTTGCACACTATGGCATTCTCTAAAACAACTTCAACTGTTCAGAGGAGACTGCGTGAATCAGGTCGTCATGGTCGAATTGCTGCAAAGAAACCACTACTAAAGGACACCAACAGAAAGAAGAGACTTGTTTGGGCCAAGAAACACAAGCAATGGACATTAGAGCGGTGGGAATCTGTGATTTGGCCTGCTGAGTCCAAATTGGAGATTTTTGTTTCCAACAGCCATGTCTTTGTTAGACGCAGAGTAGGTGAATGGATGAACTTTGCATGTGTGGTTCCCACCATGAAGCAAGGAGGAGGAGGTGTGAAGATATGGGGGGTACTTTGCTGGTGACACTGTCTGTGATTTATTTAGAATTCAAGGCACACTTAACCAGCATGGCTACCACATCATTCTGCAGCGAAGCGCCATCCCATCTGGTTTGTGCTCAGTGGGATTATCATTTGTTTTTCAACAGGACAATAGCTCAACACACCTCCAGGCTGTATAAGGGATATTTAACCAAGAAGGAGATTGATGGAGTGCTGCATCAGATGACAATCACCCAACCTCAACCCAATTGGGATGGTTTGGGATGAGTTGTACCACAGAGAGGGGGAAAAGCAGCCAACAGGTGCTCAGCATATGTGAGAACTCCTTCAATCCTGTTGGAAAAGCATTCCATGTGAAGCTGGTTAGGAGAATGCCAAGAGTGTGTAAAGCTGTCATCAAGGTAAAGGGTGGCTATTCTTTGGCTACTACATGATTCCATATGTGTTATTTCATAGTTTTGATGTCTTCACTATTATTCTACAATGTAGAAAATAGTAAAAAAAATAAAAAATAAAGAAAAACCCTTGAATGAGCAGGTGTGTCCAAACTTTTGACTGGTACTTAAATAAGAACCTATTTGCATCAGGTGCCACTATATGCAGCCCAGTGAGGTGAGAGTAAGAAAATATAGCTCAATGTCGCAAAATGCATGTGGTTGAAATCATTCTCACACACACAATTTGAGGTCTGAATGATGAGTATTTCGATGAATGTAACTTTATACACTAAAATATAATTCTCATATACCGATTTCCATCCCTGATGTGGTTGGTGGTCTGTTCCTCTATAGTTTGGATTTGTAGCCCGAGCATGACAAGTCTTGGGCCTGGCATTTTTATGAATACATTTAGTCTAGGTCAGGGTCCCGGTTAAGCATTTCACAAACAACATTTTGAGTGGTAAGATGGTACCTACAGTGCGTTTGGCAGGAGGGACCTACTGTACAGAGTGTGTTTGGCTGGAGGGACCTGCTGTACAGAGTGTTAGGCTGGAGGGTACCTACAGTGTGTTTGGCAGGAGGGACCTACTGTACAGTGTGTTTGGCTGGAGGGTACCTACAATGTGCTTGGCAGGAGGGACCTACTGTACAGAGTGTTTGGCTGGATGGGCCTACAGTACAGAGTGTGTTTGGCTGGAGGGAAGCTACAGTGTATTTGGTTGGAGGGTACCTTCAGTGTATTTGGTTGGAGGGTACCTAACAGAGTGTTAGGCTGCTAAGGTGGCACCTAATATACAGTGGATTGTTTTGTATTTATCTCTCTCTATACCCCCCACCGTACATACACGCGCATTCACGCACCCACACAGAGACAAACAAACACACAGCCCACTAACTCAAAGTCTGCTTTGGTTTGGTGCTGTAGGCCTTTGATAAGTCCTTGTTTGTCTCCTGGAGATCCGGTGTAATTGCTAGGCTTCTGTTTGCCAGGGTGGAGGAGCTGTCTCCAAACACTGGGGCTACGTCCAAAATAACACCCTATTTCCTATGTAGTGCACTACTTTTGACCAGGACCCCATAGTAGTACACTATGTAGGGCACAGGGCGCCATTGGGGACGCAAACCCTGGCTGTCGAGGACACATCACGGCCAGCAAGCACTCAACGTTAAACTTGGTGAGAGTTGAGAAAGGGACCACCAGAGCATTTTTTTTTTCATAGTATCGTTCAATACCCAGGCATCATGCAAACGCCATAGAGACAAAACTTGGTAATGATCCTTGTTATTCGCAGTATCTGGCATGAGCATGACATACTTCCTGTTATAACAGGTCACAAACATTAATGAGAATATGGTGTCCATATTAGGACAGTCATGTGTCTGGACACCATATTAGAACTACCATGTGCTCATCTATAGTCTGGGAAGACAACTCATCTCTGCAAGAAATTGTGTCTTTCAATATGTTTTTGTTGTTGGTATGGTCTGACTAGGGGAATTCTCGTCGAGTGCTGTACCTCTATCTTAAATACAGTGAGACATCTCAGTCAGTCTTATCCCCCCCCCCCAATTAAGATGAATGCACTAACTCTGGATAAGAGCGTCAGCTAAATTACTAAAATGGATATCAAATCAAATAAATGTTTTTCAAATCAAAATCAAATCAAATTGTATTAGTCACATGCGCCGAATACAACCTTACAGTGAAATGCTTACTTACAAGCCCCTAACCAACAATGCAGTTAAAAAAATATGAATAAGAATAAGAAATAAAAGTAACAAGTAATTAAAGAGCAGCAGTAAAGTAACAAACCGAGACTATATACGGGGGGGGGGGGGGGGTACTGGCACAATGTGCGGGGGCACCGGTTAGTTGAGGTAATGTGGTAATATATACATGTAGGTAGAGTTATTAAAGTGACTATGCATAGATGATAACAACAGAGAGTAGCAGTGGTGTAAAAGAGGAGGGGGGGGGTTAATGCAAAAAGTCTGGGTGGCCATTTGACTAGATGTTCAGGAGTCTTATTGCTTGGGGGTAGAAGCTGTTTAGAAGCCTCTTGGACCTAGACTTGGCGCTCCGGTACCGCTTGCTGTGCGGTAGCAGAGAGAAGTCTTTGACCATTTGTAGAGCCTTCCTCTGACACCGCCTGGTTTAGAGGTCTTGGATGGCAGGAAGCTTGGCCCCTGTGATGTACTGGGCCGTACGCACTACCCTCTGTAGTGCCTTGCGGTCGGAGGCCAAGCAGTTTACATATTACCTTGTTAATGTGCATGGAGAGGAAATATGTTTTCCAAATGTTTGCCATGTTAAATACCATAACAGCATTATGCTACTTATATTAAATCTTTGTTGTCATGTCATACATGTTATGTCATGCTAATGATAGCATTAAAAAGGCATCATGCTAATGGTAGCATTAAAAAAGCATCACTGTACATCTTTATAAAAGCATGGTGGTAACCCAGCAGGCAAAACTGGTTGAAATTACGTCATTATGAGTTTTTCCCTCTGGGAATATGCAAATGCAGCCAATTCCCTCAAAGCATTACCTTAAATATCTCAAATAACTCTCTGATAACCACTGAACAGTTATTGTATATATTGGTGTCCAAGGTCTTCCAAGTATAGACAGAGAATGAATAGCAAAATATAACCTCACAAGGACTCTGAAATGTGCATAATTCATTAAATAAATGCATACATTGTTAGATAGCCTAGCGGTTAAGAGGATTGGGCCAGTAACTCAAATGTTGCTGGTTCGAATCCCACAGCTGACTGGGTGAAAAATCTGTCGATGTGCCTTTGAGCAAGGCACTTAATCCTTGAGCCGACTGGGTGAAAAATCTGTCGATGTGCCTTTGAGCAAGGCACTTAATCCCCGAGTCGACTGGGTGATCTTGTGTCATTTGAGAACAGTTGACTAGATCAGTAGTTCTCTATTCTCTCCTCAGGGGGACCCCGTCTGTTTAATAGCTAGTTCAACTAGTTCATTAACACAATAATAAAACCTATGTATTTTTAACAGTGTAAAATGGCTAAATAGAGTTAAAAAAAATATAAGTAAAAACCCTGTATGATTCAAAAGGATCTTCAAAAAACTTTTGAGATTTAGAAAATGTCCTTTTATAGAACCATTCTCCATAAAGGTTCTCTAAAGAACCATAGAAAAAAGGATTGTAGAACCAAAAGGAAAATATTCTTTATAGCACCATACAGGTTCCATTTAGAACCTTATGAGCATGGTTCTTTAAAGAACCTTAAAAATAGGTTTCATATAGAACCTTATGAGCATGGTTCTTTAAAGAACCTTAAAAATAGGTTTCATATAGAACCTTATGAGCATGGTTCTTTAAAGAACCTTAAAAATAGGTTTCATATAGAACCTTATGAGCATGGTTCTTTAAAAAAAACTTAAAAATAGGTTTCATATAGAACCTTATGAGCATGGTTCTTTAAAGAACCTTAAAAATAGGTTTCACTACTAATTCTTAGTCGATGTGCAGGGGTACGAGTTAATTGAGGTAGATATGTACATATAGGTAGGGATAAAGTGACTAGGCAACAGGATAGACAATAAACAGTCACAGCGGAGTACGTGATGAGTCAAAAGAGTCAATGCAGATAGACCGGGTAGCGAGAGAACCTTCAAATAAGGTTCTACATTGCAGCAAAAAGGGATCTATGGTTACAAGCCTTTTAGAACTATACAGACCATTTGTTTTTAGTGTGCACATTATGAAGGGGACCGTAAACTTAACCTTGAACCATAATGCCTTTATTAGTTGCCATAGACAGCTGTTCAATTAGGAACTGTGGCACCTGTCAATAACAGACTAATGGTATGGACTGTGGCACCTCTCAATAACAGACTAGTGGTATGGACTGTGGCACCTCTCAATAACAGACTAGTGGTATGGACTGTGGCACCTCTCAATAACAGACTAGTGGTATGGACTGTGGCACCTCTCAATAACAGACTAGTGGTATGGACTGTGGCACCTCTCAATAACAGACTAGTGGTATGGACTGTGGCACCTCTCAATAACAGACTAGTGGTATGGACTGTGGCACCTCTCAATAACAGACTAGTGGTATGGACTGTGGCACCTCTCAATAACAGACTAGTGGTATGGACTGTGGCACCTCTCAATAACAGACTAATGGTATGGACTGTGACTAGTGGTATGGACTGTGGCACCTCTCAATAACAGACTAGTGGTATGGACTGTGGCACCTCACAATAACAGACTAATGGTATGGACTGTGGCACCTCTCAATAACAGACTAATGGTATGGACTGTGGCACCTCTCAATAACAGACTAATGGTATGGACTGTGCACTAAAACAAATGGTTCTGTATAATTCCAAATAGCGGTTATTTGTCTTGTAACCGTAGAGGATACATTTTTGGTGCTATATGAAACCTTTTTTTGAGGTTCTTTAAAGAACCATGCTCATAAGGTTCTAAATGGAACCTGTATGGTGATATAAATAATCTTTTCCTAAAGTTCTATAAAATAACCATTACAAAAAGGGTTCCACTGTGGTTACAACCCTTTTGTAGGCTATATAGAATCCTTTTTACTGTCCTTTGTAGAACCTATATGGAGAATGGTTCTATAAAGAATCTTTCTCAATCTCAAAGGTTCTTTGTAGAACCATAATTTTTAAAATGTATTCTGGTTTTAATAGCCTTATTACAGTGGCTTGTGAATGTATTCACCCCCCTTGGCATTTTTCCTATTTTGTTGCCTTACACCCTGGAGTTAAAATGGATTTGTGGGGGGTTTGTATCATTTGATTTATGCAACATGCCTACGACTTTGAAGTTGCAAAATATTTTTGGGGGAGTGAAACAAACAAGTAATAAGACAAAAAAACAGAAAACTTGAGCGTGCATAATTATTCACCCCAACAAAGTCAATACTTTGTACAGCCACCTTTTGCAGCAAGTACAGCTGCAAGTCTTTGAGGTATGTCTCTATAAGCTTGGCACATCCAGCCACTGGGAATTTTGCCCATTCTTTAAGGCTAAACTGCTCCAGCTCCTTCAAGCTGGATGGGTTCCGCTGATGTACAGCAGTCATACCACAGATTCTCAATTAAATTGAGGTCTGGGCTCTGACTAGGCCTTTCCAAGACATTTAAATGTTTCCCCTTAAACCACTCAACTGTTGCTTTAGCAGTATGCTTAGGGTCATTGTCCTGCTGGAAGGTGAATCTCTGTCCCAGTCTCAAATCTCTGGAAGACTGAACCACGTTTCCCTCAAGAATTTCCCTGTATTTAGCGCCAACCGTCATTGCTTCAGTTCTGACCAGTTTCCCAGTCCCTGCCGATGAAAAACTACTGATCTACTCAACTGTTCTCAAATGACACAAGGCCTTCTTTCAGAAGCCAATGTCAGTGGCCATAGAGACATACACGGAATGGCATAACTCATCAAAGTACATAACCTGGAATGACATTCTCACTCAAGGTTGCACAAAAAGAGCTGTGAGCAAACAATGCCCCTCAATGTTGTATTGAGGCAAGGTCAGTACAGGTGCATCAAAGCTGGGACCGGGAGACTGAAAAACAGCTTTTATCTCAAGGCCATCAGACTGCTACATGGAACTCTATTCCACATCAAGTAACTCACGCCAGCAGTAAAATTTGATTTAAAAAACAGATAAAGAAAACACCTTATGGAACAGCGCAACACAAACATTGGCACAGACACACACACACACACACACACACACACACACACACACACACACACACACACACACACACACACACACACACACACACACACACACACACACACACACACACACACACACACACAATATCATACGCATTATACATACACATGGACTTAGTACTGTAAATATGTTTTAGTGGTGGAGTAGGGGCCCGAGGGCAATCTGCGTGTTGTGAAATCTGTGAATGTATTGTAATATTTAAAACAATGGTATACACTGCCTTCATTTTGCTGGACCCCAGGAAGAGTAGCTGCTGCTTTGGCTACACTCCCATTAACGTCTGCTAACCATGTGTATGTGACCAATAACATTTTATTTGATTTTATTTTGAGCCACCGCACCTACATTTTAATTATCACTTAATTAAAGAGGAAAGAAACCTGTTTTTTTTTTTAAACTGCAAATAACTACTTAAAAATAATGCAGAGTAGTGTGAGAATGGCTTTTGGTTGAAAAATATATTATTTTGGAGATGAGAAGAGACACCAGTAGCTTTGCAGGTGAGAACGTTGAAGGTTTTCCATTAAAGTGGATGTTGATGATGTGGGCAGTTTGAAGAGACTGAGAGGCTTTTAGATGTTGGTTTTGTCATGGATGATTTCAGTCATTTCAGTGAAGGAAATTACAGTATGTTGTTAGTTTTGGCGTGATGCAAAGGTGTTGACATTAGGGTAATAATTTGGAATATGTATAAGTGGTGCAGCTATAGAGGGTTCATATGAGTTCATACTGAAGTGATATACGCTGTATACATTGAGTCCTGTGGAGACTAACGACAGCAGAGGAAATGGTTGGACATTGAGTCCTGAGGAGGGGAAATGGTTTGACATTGAGTCCTGAGGAGGGGAAATGGTTTGACATTGAGTCCTGAGGAGGGGAAATGGTTTGACATTGAGTCCTGAGGGGGGGAAATGGTTTGACATTGAGTCCTGAGAAGGGGAAATGGTTTGACTTTGAGTCCTGAGGAGGGGAAATGATTTGACATTGAGTCCTGAGGAGTAGAAATGGTTTGACATTGAGTCCTGAGGAAGGGAAATGGTTTGACTTTGAGTCCTGAGGAAGGGAAATGGTTTGACATTGAGTCCTGAGGAGGGGAAATGGTTTGACATTGAGTCCTGAGGAAGGGAAATGGTTGGACATTGAGTCCTGAGGAGGGGAAATGGTTTGACTTTGAGTCCTGAGGAGGGGAAATGATTTGACATTGAGTCCTGAGGAGTAGAAATGGTTTGACATTGAGTCCTGAGGAAGGGAAATGGTTTGACTTTGAGTCCTGAGGAAGGGAAATGGTTTGACATTGAGTCCTGAGGAGGGGAAATGGTTTGACATTGAGTCCTGAGGAAGGGAAATGGTTTGACATTGAGTCCTGAGGGGGGGAAATGGTTTGACATTGAGTCCTGAGGAGGGGAAATGGTTTGACATTGAGTCCTGAGGAGGGGAAATGGTTTGACATTGAGTCCTGAGGAAGGGAAATGGTTTGACATTGAGTCCTGAAGGGGGGAAATGGTTTGACATTGAGTCCTGAGGAGGGGAAATGGTTTGACATTGAGTCCTGAGGAGACCAACGACAGCAGATGAAATTGTTTGATATTGAGTTCAGAGGGAAAACGACAGCAGAGGAAATGGTTTAACATTGAGAGCTGAGGAGAAACGCTGCATCTACTGCATCAAAGCAGGCAGGAAATGCAAATATATGTCCTGAGGCAATCTTCCTCTCCAGGTTATTTTCCTGTTCATCTCCAGATAAAGCTCTGGTGTAAAGTTTCCCTAAATAAAGATCAGCTTCCACTCCCCCGGTCCTAACCTTAACCATTAGAGGGGAAATGCGAGTGACCCAAGATTAGCACCTAGGGGCAACTTCACCCTACTCACCAGATACACCTAGACACAACGGGCTGGACTTCATAAGATAAGTTGGATCCCAAGGGTTACCTGGGTAACCGTTTTGCTTGTAATATGTCAATATCATCCTCAGGGCGTGCCGTCACCATCAAACGCTTGGTGATTTTCAGTATCATGGCTGTCTGTGAGTGGTACCTCACACTACTAGTCCTCTGATATAGGTGATTTTTCTTAATTCAAAGTTTAAGTAGAATTTAAGTAAAAAATAGTACACCATTGATTACATTTCTAGGTAGCATTAAGCAATTGGGTAATGATTTATTATACAGCCCAAGGTTAAATCTCTTATTACCTAGTAATACACTTGGAAATTGAAGTTCTCATAGAATTTCAAAAAGTAAACATTGCTGGAAACACCTTGCTGCTTTGGAGACACCGTCGCGCATAGAAGCATAGACAGCTGTGGTTGCTAATTAACAGTAAATAAGTTAATTGTTTTGCCTCACAGTTAGCCAAGATCCTTAGCTAGCCAGCTAAAATAGTTTACAGTTAGTTAGCAATCGCTTCTACACTATTTTCTCTAGGTAACTGTACAGTCGAACTGCTGTGTCAATAATAACCTGTCTGTCACGACTTCCACCGAAGGTGGCTCCTCTTCCTGTTCGGGCGGCGCTCGGCGCTCGTCGTCGCCGGTCTACTAGCTCCCACTGAAGGTGACTCCTCTTCCTGTTCGGGCGGCGCTCGGCGCTCGTCGTCGCCGGTCTACTAGCTGCCACCGATCCTTTTTCCTTTTCTTTTGGTTATGTCTGTTTTGTGTTTCACCTGGTTTCATTTTGGTTAATTAGGGGGGTATTTATCTAGTATTTATCTTGACATTTCCTTTGGGTTTTTGTGCGGGATTGTTTTCATTTGACTGCCAGTTAGTTTGGGTTTCGTTTTCTTTAGATCATTTTTAACAGGTGGTTTTTACCCTAAACTGTGTCTGAGTGGGGTTTCATGGCTACTGCTGTAGTCCGGTGTCCTGTTGTTTTTGAGCTGGCTTAATAAAACGCCCTTTTCCTTAGGAACTTGTTTCTCCTGCGCCTGGCTCCACTCCCACATCTCCTTGGGGAGTTCTGACACTGTCTGACAGGTGTCTCAAATTGTGTTTACATTTGACCATTGTGACACGCATTCATGCATATCCACATTCTATGCGTATTGTATAGTAATTATGCTCTCACTGAATTAGAATCTGTTTATTAAAGTAACAGACTGACCCTCATGACAGTCATGACCTGAGATGTTACTGAATCACAGATTAAACCAATGTACAGTCGGCTGTCAATCAGTTTGTTTCCTTGTGACATTTTAGCGGTTTCTAACCTTGTTTGCTTCTCTCTCTCCTCTCCTCACCTGCCTCCAAGGAAAACATTCCAACTACACAGTTACAACTAGACACAAAGCCTCCTCCCTTTGAAATGTTTTGTTTTAAGCAGTATGGCTCCTGTGTTCCACCAGTTGTTTCCATCTTCTTCCTTCACCTCCAAGGGCCTCTCTCTCTCTCTCTCTCTCTCTCTCTCTCTCTCTCTCTCTCTGTGACGCAGACGTCCTTCTCCCAGAAATAATTTCAAATATTTCAGCTGGGCTTGATTGAGCTTGCCTGACACCGTGGAACCAATAGTAGAAATTGCAATAGTGCCACCCCTGTCCATCTGGCACTCCAGGTAGGCAAAAGTGCCACCCCTGTCCATCTGGCACTCCAGGTAGGCAAAAGTGCCACCCCTGTCCATCTGGCACTCCAGGTAGGCAAAAGCAACACAAAAAAAAGTATTTTGTATTTTGAATTATGTATTTTGAAAAGATGTCAAATAGTGTTTGAACCCGGGTCTGGCTTCATCCCAGCAACGCCATTGGGGCTCAAAACAGAGCCGCAACCCAAGGACAATGGCAGTTATTTCTGTAGGGCACACATTGCTCTTGTAGCGTCTTCCACAAAGACAGTCATGAAAAGCAAGTCCTTGGTTCCGTGAATGCACTGCTGCGCTATGCTTGTAAAGAAAGTTTGGTAACAATTTACTTAAAGCTGACAGGCATCATACTGTATTACTTGTTAGAATCATGCCTGAAGGCATTTTAATGAATTGTTATAAGGCTCATAATCAGTGATTACCCAAACTATTTGGGGGCCATGGGCAGGATTTGATGGGGGGGATCTCACGTGTGCATTGCTAACCAAAGCCTATCCCACTCACTTTGAACCCCTATAAAGTTGACGTGAAGGGTGTTGGAGCATTCAAAACACAAAAGCTACGACTTCATGGCGTGGGATGCTGTAACTGATCTGTGTTAAATCCTTTCTGTCATCTCTTGGATCTTTTGCCCATCAAGTTCCATCTTCTTTCAGAATTTAAAATGTTTTCATAGATTTAAGCGTGGCCACTGTATTATAGCTGGTGAAGAATATCCTTTTTAAAACAAAATAAATTAATGAATTTCCCTTTTAAAACAAAAATAATCGAAATGTGTGAAATATTTCCTTCCAAAAACCTGAATATAATGGTTGAGTGCCCTCACCAAGTGTCTAAAAGCCAATTACACATGCTGAATTAAGTTGGAAAACTGACCTTTTAAAGGTCATCTTTCAAATTATTATATTGCAGGTCAAAACTGAAGTAAATGACAACCAATTCCTTTATCCACAGAGTGTGAAAATCTAGTGAAATCTGTTGTTTCTGATTGATTATTTTCTAAAATATGTATTTAGGTATTTAAGTCTTATTCCTTAAAGGTTCAATGCAGATGTTTTTATCTCAATATCAAACCGTTTCTGGATAAGAATGAAGTACATTATTTTTTATTGTTTTCAATTAAAATGGTCAAAAAGAAACAAGAATAGCTTCTTAGCAGAAAGCAATTTCTCAAGCAAGAATTTTGATAGGACCATCTGGGAGTGGTGAGGGGAAAAGTGAAAACTAGCTGTTATTGGCTGAGAAGTTTGGAACTCTATTTCTTATTGGTCTATTTACCAGTTTACTGCCTGGTATCACCAGGCATGCCAAAACAAAATTTCACAGTATTATTCCAACATCACAGTGTGGAAGTATATATAAAAAATAAGAAAATCATATTTTTGATTGCACTGGGCCTTTAATAAGGTCCACACAGACTGTACGATTTTAGCCGTCTTATACCACGATTTTGCCATCCCAGACAAAAATGTCCACGTCGTGGGAAAATTCATAGGTTATAAACGATTGTCCGACATCTTGGCTCGTTCAGCGTGACAGGGTCTAGGTATGCTGATTAAGGACCACTACAGCTCAGCTCGTTCAGTGTGACAGGGTCTAAGTCTGCTGATTAAGGACCACTACAGCTCAGCTCGTTCAGTGTGACAGGGTCTAGGTATGCTGATTAAGGACCACTACATCTCAGCTCGTTCAGTGTGACAGGGTCTAGGTATGCTGATTAAGGACCACTACAGCTCAGCTCGTTCAGTGTGACAGGGTCTAGGTATGCTGATTAAGGACCACTACATCTCAGCTCGTTCAGTGTGACAGGGTCTAGGTCTGCTGATTAAGTACCACTACATCTCAGCTCGTTCAGTGTGACAGGGTCTAGGTATGCTGATTAAGGACCACTACATCTCAGCTCGTTCAGTGTGACAGGGTCTAGGTATGCTGATTAAGTACCACTACATCTCAGCTCGTTCAGTGTGACAGGGTCTAGGTATGCTGATTAAGTACCACTACATCTTGGCTCGTTCAGCGTGACAGGGTCTAGGTCTGCTGATTAAGGACCACTACAGCTCAGCTCGTTCAGTGTGACAGGGTCTAGGTCTGCTGATTAAGGACCACTACATCTCAGCTCGTTCAGTGTGACAGGGTCTAGGTATGCTGATTAAGTAACAGTAGGTCTTGGCTCGTTCAGTGTGACAGGGTCTAGGTCTGCCGATTAAGTACCACTACGTGCAGTCTTAGGCTCCAACAAACTACTGGCTGTGTCAGAACTGTTGAGCCTTTACCGTGTAGTGTGCGGGGGTGGAAGTAACGAATGACAATGCATTCGAAAAGTATTCAGACCCCTTGACTTTTTCCACATTTTGGTACGTTACAGCCTTATTCTAAAATTTAATTGGTTTTTCCCCTCATCAATCTACACACAATACCCCATACCTTGTCAGAACACAACTGATTGGCTCAAACACATTAAGAAGGAAATAAATGATACAAATGTACTTTTAACAAAGCACACCTTGTAAGGGTGCGTGCTGGTGGCAGAGAAGTCGGGCGCAGGAGAATGAGCAGTTTAGTAAGTGCTTCAAAACTCAGAAAACCAAAATATACAAAATAAAATAAGTGGGTACAAAACCCGTTGCACACCAGAGCATATCTTGCACAATGCTTACAAACAAACAATCACCGACAAGGACAATGAGGGGGAACAGAGGGTTAAATACACAACATGTAATGAATGGGATTGGAACCAGGTGTGATACAAGACAAGACAAAACCAAAGGAAAATGAAAAGAGGATCAACGATGGCTAGAAGGTCGGCAACTTCGACCGCCGAATGCCGCCCGAACAAGGAGAGGGACCAACTTCGGCGGAAGTCGTGACACACCTGTTAATGGAAATGCATTCCAGGTGACTACCTCATGAAGCTGGTTGAGAGAATGCCAAGAGTGTGCAAAGCTGTCATCAAGGCAAAGAGTGGCTACTTTGAAGAATCTCAAATATAACATATATTTTGATTTATATTAACACTGTTTTGGTTACTACATGATTTCATATGTGTTATTTCATAGTTTTAATGTCTTCACTAATATTTTACAACGTAAAAAATATTACAAATAAATAAAAACCCTTGAATGAGAAGGTGTGTGCAAACCTTTGAGTGGTAGTGTAATTAGGATTATTGTGTCATATGTCATATGTGTTCCCCTCTACCCTAGTGTAAATTAATACTACGTATTAAGGACTAGTGTTAATTAATACTACATATTAAGGACTAGTGTTAATTAATACTACATATTAAGGGCTAGTGTTAATTAATACTACATATTAAGGACTAGTGTTAATTAATACTACATATTAAGGACTAGTGCTAATTAAAACCACATATTAAGGACTAGTGTTAATTAATACTACATATTAAGGACTAGTGTTAATTAATACTACATTTTAAGGACTAGTGTTAATATGTAGTATTAATTAAGGACTAGTGTTAAGTAGTTAAGTAATACTACATATTAAGGACTAGTGTTAATTAATACTACGTATTAAGGGCTAGTGTTAATTAATACTACATATTAAGGACTAGTGTTAATTAATATTACGTATTAAGGACTAGTGTTAATTAAAACCACATATTAAGGACTAGTGTTAATTAATACTACATATTAAGGACTAGTGTTAATGAATACTACATATTAAGGACTAGTGTTAATTAAAACCACATATTAAGGACTAGTGTTAATTAATACTACATATTAAGGACTAGTGTTAATTAATACTACATATTAAGGACTAGTGTTAATTAATACTACATATTAAGGACTAGTGTTAATTAATACTACATATTTAGGACTAGTGTTAATTAATACTACATATTAAGGAAATGGCAGTTCATTTGTGTTTCTCTCTCTCTGTTTTCTTCCTACCTCCATTGCACTCACCTCTGAGCTGTCTCTGCTTAGCCTAGCATACTTTCTCACTGTACTGGTACCAGAAGACCTATTGCCTATTCTGAGCCCAGCAACATCCTAGTTGTGAATTAATAAACATACGTATTCAATAAAATAGAAAATCACTGAATAAATGCCTTATATATCAGAGGTTGGGAGGTTTTGGGGGGTCGCGAGTGTGAAAGTGTAAAAAAATGAATACATGTTTTTAAAGATATTTATATATATATTTATATTTGAATAAGCACTTGTTTCATTTTCTCCTGTTTTAACCAGCGAATAAAGAGTAGCCTAAGCTCATATTATCAATATAAAATATGGACACCCATGGCATATTTCTAAACTGTATTTTATATGGATAATATGAGTGTAGGCTACTCTGTTTTCAAGTTTAGCAATCTGCTGTGGTCTCCATTGGATCCTTTCAGATCCATTGCAGACATTATTATTTCAATATCATCTGGATAACCATTCCGTACCTCAGTAGCTAAGGTTCCATCCAACTGGCGACACATTTTCATGCAAATATTCTAGAATGCAGAAAATATGTGCATTTTTCAAATATTCTAGAATGCAGAAAGTATGTGCATTTTTCAAATATTCTAGAATGCAGAAAATATGTGCATTTTCCCCACCAGTGGTATGTTTCCATCAAATGGACTTGTTGTGGATAGTGACGTGTCTTCGTGGATGGTAAGGGGAGCCAGACTTCCCCAAATATTTGACCAATACAAATGATCAAATAGTTTCTCTTTCGTTTCTCTTTGTTTTCATAATTTCCCGTCAATTTGCAAGTGGCTAAATTTCCCTGGAGAAATCATCCGAGTGAGGGAAACAGCGCCCATACATCTCAATATGTGTAACCCATGTATCTAATGTCTGCCTGGACCAAAAGAGTATAACAAGAATTTGGCCTCCCTTGGTATTTTTTTTTAAAGAATATAATTTGCCAATCAGCGTTCATTTTCTGTTTCTGGTCAGCTTGTGTCACACACACACACACACACACACACACACACACACACACACACACACACACACACACACACACACACACACACACACACACACACACACACACACACACACACACACACACACACACACACACACACACACACACACACACACACACACACACACACACACACACACACACACACACACACACACACACACACACACACACAGATCAGTACGACATGATATTTGGCAACATTGATTGGACAAAATACTTTTTGGGTATATTTAAGTTTGTTTTCAGTGTATAAAAAAAGCATAAATAGCCTAGTTGATTTGATGATGTTTAAACGTTGAAGTTTGAAATGGTGCTGGAATAGCAGAGGCAGAGCTCCTGTTGTCTCTGTGCTGACTGGCGGTTCCTCTGTGGTTCTAAATCAGTAGTTGTTTAGTGAACTGTCGAAAACATGAACTTGCTTGACCATGCTGCAGCTGATAGAACTGTTTGTTACATGCAATATTTGCTTTGTGGACTTCACCAGACAGATGTTGCTCTCCGGTTTTGTGACATATATGTGTAGTTGAATTTATTATGCCACTGTGTGACCATTGTGTTTTTGTTTTCACGGCCTTAGTGTATATCACGGTGGCATATGAATAAATGGGTTATAGAGCAAACAACGCAATTACCACAACATACTGTA
The DNA here is from genome assembly GCF_034236695.1 of Oncorhynchus nerka. Lineage (NCBI taxonomy): Eukaryota > Metazoa > Chordata > Actinopteri > Salmoniformes > Salmonidae > Oncorhynchus > Oncorhynchus nerka. The sequence continues at coordinate 89,452,748 of NC_088415.1, forward strand.
GGTTGTAATATGGCTTTTTTACTGGCTTGGCTTCTTCCCCAGTGATTTTACCCATTCACCGATACTGGCTGTGGATAAAAATGAGTACGCTCAATATAAAACCATCTGTGTTTGTCATAGAACCATGGGACTAGTTTCTGTGGATGCGGACAGATTTTCCAGTGTTGTGCTTCGTTTGAAGCTAGCATTGATGAGCGAATTACATTTTAGGCGGGACTTTCCAGCCTCCAATGGCAGTGGATATGTAATGTAATCTGACATCAGAGTCCCTAGTCACTGCAGTCCAATGTGATTTATTATATTGACAAGTTGTGTGACCGCTCTAACAATGGAAATACATGTCCTCAAAGATGGAAGGCAGGCGGGAGAAGGTGAGACCAGGTGGGACCAAGTAATCTAGCCAATGAGGGGGCAGATACTCAGCTCTTCCATTGTGCTACAGTTGTTGCCTCGCTGGCTGAAGAGACATTGAGATTTAGAAGTAAAGCAAATAGCCTAAACATTGATAAAAACATTAAAATACACAGACAGCTCCGAAATTCACCTTTTTAAAAGACTATTAGGATTATTTAGCATTCATTCAATATTTTATTTATTTATTTAACCTTTATAGACTATGCAAATAAGAACAAATTCTTATTAGAAATTCTAATAACGGCCGGTTGTGATACAGCCTGTAATCAAACCAGGGTCTGTAGTGACAGACTGCTGCGCCACTCGGGAGCCCAAATGACATGATGACATGTTGTGTTTAATAAAAAGCACTATAAATGTCTAGTAGCTTGGCTCTTGCACCACTGTGCTCTGCAGCACTCGGACAAGCGGAACCAGAAGTTGTAGAATTTTTTTTCCAGACATTGTCGGCCTGAAGAGTCCTTTTTTTTGGTTTCTAACTTTTCTTTGGTACCAACTTTCAATTTTTTTATTGATCCATGAATTTCTGTTGTGACTGAGTGACTGACAGAGAGTCAGAGCGGGTCTCACTGGCTCCCAGTAGGGGCGTCTGACTAAAATCACCGTAAAGCCAAAGTAAAAAATTGCCATATTAGAACATATGTGTTGTGATAATTGCATTGTTTACTGTATAACCTGTTAGTTCATATGCCTTGACACCGTGATATATAGACCTAAAAGCCGAGACAATAAGAAGTCACAGTAGCAGAATAAATTCAATCACACATTTGTTTCATGTATACTTGACATATATAGTCCACAAAACATATAACTATATATATATATAGTTTTTTTTCTGTCAATAATGACATTTGGCTTCGGGGTGATTGGTCTGAAGCCAAATCTAAGCTGGCTTCCCTTGACATTTTTTGTTGGTGCTCCAGGACCATTTAGCTCAACACTGATTGGCTATTATTTTGAAAAAAAAGGTCAAGGGAGGTCAAATACTTGGTGGCTTCCCTTGCATTCAAAGCTAATGGCGGCAACAATGTTATACTCTTTCTGACCAGACGGCATCAGATACACTACATGGCAAAAGTATGTGGACACCTGCTCGTCAAACATCTCATTTCAAAATCATTAACATTTAAACATTTAAGTCATTTAGCAGACGCTCTTATCCAGAGCGACTTACAAATTGGTGCATTCACCTTATGACATCCAGTGGAACAGTAGTGCATCTAAATCTTTTAAGGGGGGTGAGAGGGATTACTTTATCCTATCCTAGGTATTCCTTAAAGAGGTGGGGTTTCAGGTGTCTCCGGAAGGTGGTGATTGACTCCGCTGTCCTGGCGTCGTGAGGGAGTTTGTTCCACCATTGGGGGGCCAGAGCAGCGAACAGTTTTGACTGGGCTGAGCGGGAACTGTACTTCCTCAGTGGTAGGGAGGCGAGCAGGCCAGAGGTGGATGAACGCAGTGCCCTTGTTTGGGTGTAGGGCCTGATCAGAGCCTGGAGGTACTGAGGTGCCGTTCCCCTCACAGCTCCGTAGGCAAGCACCATGGTCTTGTAGCGGATGCGAGCTTCAACTGGAAGCCAGTGGAGAGAGCGGAGGAGCGGGGTGACGTGAGAGAACTTGGGATGGTTGAACACCAGACGGGCTGCGGCGTTCTGGATGAGTTGTAGGGGTTTAATGGCACAGGCAGGGAGCCCAGCCAACAGCGAGTTGCAGTAATCCAGACGGGAGATGACAAGTGCCTGGATTAGGACCTGCGCCGCTTCCTGTGTGAGGCAGGGTCGTACTCTGCGGATGTTGTAGAGCATGAACCTACAGGAACGGGCCACCGCCTTGATGTTAGTTGAGAACAACAGGGTGTTGTCCAGGATCACGCCAAGGTTCTTAGCGCTCTGGGAGGAGGACACAATGGAGTTGTCAACCGTGATGGCGAGATCATGGAACGGGCAGTCCTTCCCCGGGAGGAAGAGCAGCTCCGTCTTGCCGAGGTTCAGCTTGAGGTGGTGATCCGTCATCCACACTGATATGTCTGCCAGACATGCAGAGATGCGATTCGCCACCTGATCATCAGAAGGGGGAAAGGAGAAGATTAATTGTGTGTCGTCTGCATAGCAATGATAGGAGAGACCATGTGAGGTTATGACAGAGCCAAGTGACTTGGTGTATAGCGAGAATAGGAGAGGGCCTAGAACAGAGCCCTGGGGGACACCAGTGGTGAGAGCACGTGGTGTGGAGACGGATTCTCGCCACGCCACCTGGTAGGAGCGACCTGTCAGGTAGGACGCAATCCAAGCGTGTGCCGCGCCGCAGATGCCCAACTCGGAGAGGGTGGAGAGGAGGATCTGATGGTTCACAGTATCGAAGGCAGCCGATAGGTCTAGAAGGATGAGAGCAGAGGAGAGAGAGTTAGCTTTAGCAGTGCGGAGCGCCTCCGTGATACAGAGAAGAGCAGTCTCAGTTGAATGACTAGTCTTGAAACCTGACTGATTTGGATCAAGAAGGTCATTCTGAGAGAGATAGCGGGAGAGCTGGCCAAGGACGGCACGTTCAAGAGTTTTGGAGAGAAAAGAAAGAAGGGATACTGGTCTGTAGTTGTTGACATCGGAGGGATCGAGTGTAGGTTTTTTCAGAAGGGGTGCAACTCTCGCTCTCTTGAAGACGGAAGGGACGTAGCCAGCGGTCAGGGATGAGTTGATGAGCGAGGTGAGGTAAGGGAGAAGGTCTCCGGAAATGGTCTGGAGAAGAGAGGAGGGGATAGGGTCAAGCGGGCAGGTTGTTGGGCGGCCGGCCGTCACAAGACGCGAGATTTCATCTGGAGAGAGGGGGAGAAAGAGGTCAGAGCACAGGGTAGGGCAGTGTGAGCAGAACCAGCGGTGTCGTTTGACTTAGCAAACGAGGATCGGATGTCGTCGACCTTCTTTTCAAAATGGTTGACGAAGTCATCTGCAGAGAGGGAGGAGGGGGAGGAGGATTCAGGAGGGAGGAGAAGGTTGCAAAGAGCTTCCTAGGGTTAGAGGCAGATGCTTGGAATTTAGAGTGGTAGAAAGTGGCTTTAGCAGCAGAGAGAGAAGAGGAAAATGTAGAGAGGAGGGAGTGAAAGGATGTCAGGTCCGCAGGGGGCGAGTTTTCCTCCATTTCCGCCGGCTGCCCGGAGCCCTGTTCTGTGAGCTCGCAATGAGTCGTTGAGCCACGGAGCGGGAGGGGAGGACCGAGCCGGCCTGGAGGATAGGGGACATAGAGAGTCAAAGGATGCAGAAAGGGAGGAGAGGAGGGTTGAGGAGGCAGAATCAGGAGATAGGTTGGAGCAGGTTTGAGCAGAGGGAAGAGATGATAGGATGGAAGAGGAGAGAGTAGCGGGGGAGAGAGAGCGAAGTTTGGAACGGCGCGATACCATCCGAGTAGGGGCAGTGTGGGAAGTGTTGGATGAGAGCGAGAGGGAGAAGGATACAAGGTAGTGGTCGGAGACTTGGAGGGGAGTTGCAATGAGGTTAGTGGAAGAACAGCATCTAGTAAAGATGAGGTCGAGCGTATTTCCTGCCTTGTGAGTAGGGGGAAGGTGAGAGGGTGAGGTCAAAAGAGGAGAGGAGGGAAAGAAGGAGGCAGAGAGGAATGAGTCAAAGGTAGACGTGGGGAGGTTAAAGTCGCCCAGAACTGTGAGAGGTGAGCCGTCCTCAGGAAAGGAGCTTATCAAGGCATCAAGCTCATTGATGAACTCTCCGAGGGAACCTGGAGGGCGATAAATGATAAGGATGTTAAGCTTGAAAGGGCTGGTAACTGTGACAGCATGGAATTCAAAGGAGGCGATAGACAGATGGGTAAGGGGAGAAAGAGAGAATGACCACTTGGGAGAGATGAGGATCCCGGTGCCACCACCCCGCTGACCAGAAGCTCTCGGGGTGTGCGAGAACACGTGGGCAGACGAAGAGAGAGCAGTAGGAGTAGCAGTGTTGTCTGTGGTGATCCATGTTTCCGTCAGTGCCAAGAAGTCGAGGGACTGGAGGGAGGCATAGGCTGAGATGAACTCTGCCTTGTTGGCCGCAGATCGGCAGTTCCAGAGGCTACCGGAGACCTGGAACTCCACGTGGGTCGTGCGCTGGGACCACCAGATTAGGGTGGCCGCGGCCACGCGGTGTGGAGCGTTTGTATGGTCTGTGCAGAGAGGAGAGAACAGGGATAGACAGACACATAGTTGACAGGCTACACAAGAGGCTACGCTAATGCAAAGGAGATTGGAATGACAAGTGGACTACACGTCTCGAGTGTTCAGAAAGTTAAGCTTACGTAGCAAGAATCTTATTGACTAAAATTATTAAAATGATACAGTACTGCTGAAGTAGGCTAGCTGGCAGAGGCTGCGTTGTTGACTATGTAGGCTAGCTGGCAGTGTCTGCGTTGTTGACACTACACTAATCAAGTCGTTCCGTTGAGTGTAATGGTTTCTACTGTGCTACTGTGCTGCTATTCGGGGCTAGCTGGCTAGCTAGCAGTGTTGATTTACGTTACGTTGCGTTAAAAGAACGACAATAGCTGGCTAGCTAACCTAGGAAATCGCTCAAGACTACACAATTATCTTTGATACAAAGACGGCTATGTAGCTAGCTATGTAGCTAGCTACGATCAAACAAATCAAGCCGTTGTACTGTAATGAAATGAAAAATGTGATACTACCTGTGGAGCGAAGCGAAATGCGACCGGATTGTTGAGTGCGGAAGTTCTGTTACGTTAAGGACGACGAATAGCTGGCTAGCTAACCTCGGTAAATTAAGATAATCACTCTAAAACTACACACTCTAAACTACACAATTATCTTGGATACGAAGACAGCAAAGACAACTATGTAGCTAGCTAACACTACACTAATCAAGTCGTTCAGTTGAGTGTAAGTTGTGCTGCTAATCGGTAGACGGTGGACTAGCTAACGGTAGAGCCTTAATGAGCATTAATATGGAGTTGATCCCCCTTTGCTGCTATAACAGCCTCCACTCTTCTGGGAACGCTTTCCACTAGATGTTGGAACATTGCTTTGGGGACTTGCTTCCATTCAGCCACTAGAGCACTACTGAGGTCGAGCACTGATGTTGGGCGACTCGCAGTCAGCGTTTCAATTCAACCCAAAGGTGTTCGATGGGGTTGAAGTCAGGGCTCTCTGCAGGCCAGTCAAGTTCTTCCACACCGATCTCGACAAACCATTTCAATATGAACCTCTCTTTGTACATGGGGGCATTGTCATGCTGAAACAAGAAAGGGCCTTCCCCAAACTGTTGCCACAAAAGTTGGAATTACAGAATCGTCTAGAATGTCATTGTATGCTGTAGCTTTAAGATTCCCCTTCACTGGAACTAAGAGTTCTAGCCCAAACCATGTAAAACAGCCCCAGACCATTCTTCTGCATCCACCAAACTTTACAGTTGGCACTATGCATTTGGCATCCTCCAAACCCAGATTCATCCGTGGGAATGCCAGATGTTGAAGCATGATTCAACACTCCAGAGAACGTGTTTCCACTGCTCCAGAGTCCAATGGCAGCGAGATTTACTCAACTCCAGCCGACATTTGGCATTGTGCATGGTGATCTTAGGCTCGTGTGCGGCTGCTCGATCATGGAAAACAATTTCATGAAGCTCCCGACAAACAGTGCTGACGTTGCTTCAGGAGGCAACTCGGTAGTGAATGTTGCAACCCAGGACAGACGATTTTTATGCGCTACACGCTTCAGCTCTGTGAGTTTGTGTGGCCTACCACTTTCGGGCTGAGCCACTTTGTTCCTAGATGAATAGCTTGCTTGCTGTCTAATAACTTACGTAAGTTAGCATTAGCCTAATTGTCTACCATGCTAACATTAGCAAGCTATCCTTGTAGCTAAGTTAGCTAGTTAGCTAGCGACATGGCCAACCATTACCTGATGATGATAACTGTTATGCCTAGCACATCAATGTCACTATGTGTGGTGGTGGCTAGCTAGCTAGCCAGCCATGTAAGTTATCTGAGCTAGCTAACAACATTAGGCTAACATCAGCAAGTGAGCTAGCGATCTAGCTAAGTCAACTAGCTAGCTAGCTAACTTTAGCTTGCTTGGTCTTGACATAAAATATTGAGAGACCTAGGACTTTTAGCTTTGTCCTGATCTTTGTCTGTGGAAATTAGGATAACCCGTGCTAAATTTGAGCCGGATCCTGCCGGAACAGGATCAGACATCTCTCTGTTTTGAACTTTTTATTTTATTTTGGAACCTATTTGGCATGGATAATTTAAACTTTTTGCTCTTTAAAAATTCTAACAAAAGCGATCAAAGTATATTCGAGTTGCCTCTTCGTTAATTATCCTGGCCCCACAAAAAACAAAAAAATGTTAAAATGTTGATTTTCACCCGGCCCGGGTTTATGGTTTATGCAACATTGTAACCTACATTTGAGACCAACGCGTGGCCTTGGCTGTGTGAGAAGCACGCCAGTATCTCTCACATAACTAGAATGAGATTCACTTTCTATGATATCGCTCCCTCTCTGCTCTGATGGACATGAGCCTGCAACTTTCATCTCTCCAGCGTTGCAATTCATCATTTATTTTCTTATAGAATCATGCAAAGGGTTCTGAAGGAACTGCAGCACCCGTGATAAATGTAAATATATTTTACAAAGTTATATAATTACTGCTGTCTGTTCAGAAATAAATTAAATAATTCAGAATAGCCTACTACAGCATGAGAAGACCAATAATTTAGCTACAGAGGATCAATAGCTTCTTTAAAAATATAGCCTAGCTGTGGATTGTAGGCCAATAACAAGGAATTTGGGTGGCATGCTCAGAGGAATACAGCACAACAAAGAAACGTGTATTTTATGTGCTAACAATGTTTGCATCGACATACACTTGTGTGTCCTCCTTTTCCTCTATGAAAGCAATCAAGACTCACGACAGGAACTGACTTTCACACAAGTCAATCGAGGACTGCCTGCGCATCAAAATCACAACCCTCTCACCCGACATCCACAAGATCTTGTCCAAGGAAAAAATGCAACTTTCCCATTAAGTAACTTAGTATTTAATAAATAGCCATATAGGCTGCTAACATTATTGTGATAATTATCATTATTATTAGCGCATATCCAGGGCTATTTTAGGTCTGAAGCTGACAGTATTTTCTGTTTGTTTGATCGTTACAGAAGCAGGCTATTCCGATATTGACATTCAGACGCAGACCATCTGCCTTTTTTTTATTATTTCCATAATTGTTTTATGTAGGATACTACCTTTTTTTTGGGCCAGTTGCAAATGTAAGTAGACCAATTTTTTTTTTAAAGAATCCCCCTTCTATTGGGAGATTATTATTTTTTTTTTTTTGTGAAAGATGCTGTTAAGCCACGTAGCCTACCTCAGCCAGTTAAGCTATTTTATAAAGGCCTTCGCTGGGGAAGAAATAGACTCCAATTAAGCTCTCTTGTTGTTTATAAAGTCAAATTAAAACGAAAATTATTGTTGAATTGAATTACTCGACTGGTGTGGGTTGTTTTTATTCTGTTGCCAGGCAACACTTGCATAACAAGTGAGCTATATTTTCAGCACCAGGCGCTGTTCACCTCCTACTGATTACAATGAGGTTGGAGCTTTACGTTTCAGCACCTCAAATGGTCCGCTGTCCGCTTTACTCTTTGACCGTCTCCTGCATTCTCACTCCTCATTGATTAAGTTAAAATGTACCTTTTGCATTATTTAGGTAGGGTCACTTCCTTCTTGGGACATTGCAATTGGGACTTTTTTTTGCATATCAGGTCCAAGATAATTTTTTTGATTTTATTTACATAAGTATTCTGACCCTATGAGACTTGAAATTGAACTCAGATGTATCCTGTTTCCATTTATCGTCATTGAGATGTTTCTACAACTTGATTGGGGTCCACCTGTGGAAATTAATTTGATTAGAAAGGCACACAATTGATTTGGAATGGCACACAACTGTCTATATAAGGTCCCACAGTGACAGTGCATGTCAGAGCAAATACCAAGCCATGAGGTTGAAGGAATTTTCCGTAAGGCTCCGAGACAGGATTGTGTCGAGGCACAGATCTGGGGGAATGGTACAGAAAGATGTCTGCAGCATTGAAGGTCCCCAAGAACACGGTGGCCATCATTCTGACAGAGCTCGAGAGTTCCTCTGTGGAGATGGGAGAACCTTCCAGAAGGACAACCATCTCTCCAGCATTCCAAACATCAGGCCTTTATGGTAGGGTGGCCAGAAGGAGGCCACTCTTCAATAAAAGGCACATGAAAGCCTGCTTGGAGACTCTCAGACCATGAGAAACAAGATTCTCTGGTCTGATGAAGGGTACCGGTACTGAGTCAATGTGGAGGCTACATACAGGGGGTACCGGTACTGAGTCAATGTGGAGGCTACATGAGTCAGGGGGCTATATACAGGGGTACCGGTACTGAGTCAATGTGGAGGCTATATACAGGGTGTTACGGTGAGTCAATGTGGAGGGGGTATACTGAGTCAGGGGGCTATATACAGGGGGTACCGGTACTGAGTCAATGTGGAGGCTATATACAGCGGGTACCGGTACTGAGTCAATGTGGAGGCTATATACAGCGGGTACCGGTACCGAGTCAATGTGCGGTCATTTGTAAAGTGACTATGCATAGATAATAAACAGCGAGTAGCAGCAGTGTAAAAAGCAAACATACTTGATGTAGGTCTTTTACTGGTTAATTGATAAAATAGGACAATTCCCTTAATAAATGGGGCCCCATGTGAAGACGTTTTATACAGTAGACCTTGATAGAACGTTTTCTCAACTAACAATAAACTAACTGTTGGATATTCAATTTCATTTCTTGAATTTCACATAACATTGTTTTTTGGACTGACTGAATTAAAACTCCCATCCTTGCTGCACAAGAATAATCTTATTTTGATTTCCAATTGAAATTCACGGTGGATGATTTTACTCGAATAGGGGCACAAAAAAAACTTTAGACTTGACTAAACATTTTTAAAAAGTTGAACATTTATGTACTTATTGCATACCTAAAACCTCTACTCTAACCTTGAGCTTGAGTAATCTGACGAGGAAATATCATCAATCAGCTTCTGATTCGTTTGCCAAAGTTCATTATACATTGAATGCCAAAACACCCTATGGAGGTTTTATGAGTGATAAACACCCTATGGAGGTTTTATGAGTGATACCGAAAGAGACCTCCATCAAGTATGTTCATGAGGCAAGCCACCATATGGGCTCGGCTTAATGCGGCGGAACCCATCTGGACTGCATCCCATTATTACAACCATAACTCAAGAGAGCCAGAGAGAGAAGTAGAGGATATGAAGAGAGAAGTAGAGGATATGAATAGAGAAGTAAAGGATATGAAGAGAGAAGTAGAGGATATGAAGAGATAAGTAGAGGATATGAATAGAGAAGTAAAGGATATGAAGAGAGAAGTAGAGGATATGAAGAGATAAGTAGAGGATATGAATAGAGAAGTAGAGGATATCAATAGAGAAGTAAAAGAGATGAAGAGAGAAGTAGAGGAAAATAAGAGAGAAGTAGAGGAAATGAAGAGAGAAGTGGAGGAAATGAAGAGAGAAGTAGAGGATACGAAGTAGAGAAGTACAGGATATGAAGAGAGAAGTACAAGATAATTCTGTGAAAGATAGACAAAAATTGAGGTAGCGCAGAAAGGGAGAAAGAATAAATGAAAGGGAGAGTGGAAAATAGAGAATGTGGCAGAGAGAGGAAGCCGGGAGGAGGGTTTGGAGGAGGAGTGAGAAGGTGGGATGGATATGCAGACAGAGTGCGAACACCATCTATGTTGCTGTCTGGGCAGAGGTTAACCTGATTAAGGCTGTTAACGCTGCCGAATGGGGTGCTGGAGGAGATCATTACTCAAAGGGTGACAAACACAGACATCAACACATCAGCAGCAGGCAAAATCATATCTTTCTCTTTCTTTCTTCTCTCTCTCTCTCTCTCTCTCTCTCTCTCTCCTTACTCTCTCTTTCCTTCTCTGTCCCCCCCTCTCTCTCTCTCCTTCCCTCTCGCTCTATGTCCCCCCCCCCCCTCTGTCTCTCTGTCCAATCACAGACACATTGTAGCTCTGATTAGCCCTCTTAGCCACAGCCATGCAGTCTGACTGAAGTCTGACCAAGGCTGCTAAAAAATCCCCCTGTCTCTCTGTCCCCCTCTCTCTCTCTCCTTCCCTCTCGCTCTATGCCCCCCTGTCTCTCTGTCCCCCCCTCTCTCTCTCTCCTTCCCTCTCGCTCTATGCCCCCGCCCCTGTCTCTCTGTCCCCCCCTCTCTCTCTCCTTCCCTCTCGCTCTATGCCCCCCTCTGTCTCTCTGTCCAATCACAGACACATTGTAGCTCTGATTAGCCCTCTTAGCCAATAGCCATGCAGTCTGACTGAAGTCTGACCAAGGCTGCTAAAAACGGTTAAAAAAACAATGGACAAATGGCTTAGAATCAATATTATTCTCTTTCCAAGTGTCAACCTAAAAGAACAATCAGGAAGTCTGCAACAGGTCTGTTTTTCCAACTCCACTCCTTCATATAAAAGCACTTCTGAGTTCCCATAGCAACAGTACTTTTTTTTACGCTTGCTATTTTCTTCCAATGTGGCCAACCAGGTTTCACCTTATTGACTAATTTACATTAGTTCTGGGAGGTTATTCAACAAGTAAGAGTAGTTCACCAGGTCACCTTCGCTGCACCCTCATGCAAAAAAAGCTTTATCTTAAATACATGTTTACAGCTGCAGAGGTCTGAAGGATGATTAAATATGAGGACTTCTGACTTCTGTGAAGGCGCTCTGCTCTGGCTGGCCAATCCATCAGCAGGGTTTCTTCCAGTTCTATGCATTCCCATTCGGAATGAACGATGCGCCTTCATCATCGGCGAACAGGTCAATCTCTTCTCAAACTGCATTTGCATGAAATGTTTCATCACTCCAGTCACTCCTTAACACGACCCGCCCCTCTGCGGGGCTACCAGCGCTGTTTAACAATTGAGAGAATTGTTCCATGGCCTTGACACTGTTTATCGCAGATGGCAAGGTCAAGAAAACTTTAATATCACACATTTTCTCAGTGCCGTGCTGAACCAAACCGTTATGTTCACATTGTCCTTTCCTCCTCAGTATCAACACCTATCGTTGTTTCACACCAAGAGTTTCGCGAATATTCCTTTGACCAGCTATAATAAAATAAAAAGCCATGTTTCTACTTGTGATCCAGTCCCTTGTCACGCTAACAAATAAACCAAAGTCATGCTCATTTGCACATACAGTGGAAAACATGTCAAAATGTTTCGGTTACGTAAAACTGAAACGAGCGCTTCCTTTTGAACAAGTAAAAGTTGCTCCCTCCTTGTTTCAGTCCATTTTATTTCATTTGTTGCGTAATGAACTAACCCTGTTTTCAACCGGGTGGGTCTGTCCCTGGTGGGTCTGTCCCTGGTGGGTCTCTCTCTGGTGGGTCTCTCCCTGGTGGGTCTCTCCCTGGTGGGTCCCTCCCGGGTGGGTCTCTCTCTGGTGGGTCTCTCCCTGGTGGGTCTCTCCCTGGTGGGCCTGTCCCTGGTGGGTCTGTCCCAGGTGGGTCTCTCCCAGGTGGGTCTCTCCCTGGTGGGTCTCTCCCAGGTGGGTCTCTCTCTGGTGGGTCTCTCCCAGGTGGGTCTCTCTCTGGTGGGCCTGTCCCTGGTGGGTCTCTCCCTGGTGGGTCTCTCCCTGGTGGGTCTGTCCCTGGTGGGTCTCTCCCAGGTGGGTCTCTCCCAGGTGGGTCTCTCTCTGGTGGGTCTCTCCCTGGTGGGTCCCTCCCGGGTGGGTCTCTCTCGGGTGGGTCTCTCCCGGGTGGGTCCCTCCCTGGTGTGTCCCTCCCTCATGGGTCCCTCCCGGGTGGGTCTCTCCCGGGTGGGTCTGTCCCTGGTGGGTCTCTCCCTGGTAGGTCTCTCCCGGGTGGGTCTCCCGGGTGGGTCTGTCCCTGGTGGGTCTCTCCCTTGTGGGTCTCGCCCGGGTGGGTCCCTCCCTGGTGGGTCCCTCCCTGGTGGGTCTCTCCCTGGTGGGTCTCTTCCGGATGGATCTCTCCCGGTTGGGTCTCTCCCGGGTGGGTCTCTCTCTGGTGGGTCTCTCACGGGTGGGTCTCTCTCGCGTGGGTCTCTCTCAGGTGGGTCTGTCCCTGGTGGGTCCCTCCCTTGTGGGTCTCTCCCTGGTGGGTCTCTTCCGGATGGATCTCTCCCTGGTGGGTCTCTCCCTGGTGGGTCTCTTTCGGATGGATCTCTCCCGGCTGGGTCTCTCCCGGGTGGGTCTCTCCCTGGTGGGTCTCTCCCGGGTGGGTCTCTCCCGGGTGGGTCTCTCCTGGGTGTGTCTCTCGCGGGTGGGTCTCTCCCGGGTGGGTTTCTCCCGGGTGGGTCTCTCCCGGGTGGGTCTCTCCCTGGTGAGTCTCTCCTGGGTGTGTCTCTCCTGGGTGTGTCTCTCCCGGGTGGGTATCTCCCTGGTGGGTCTCTCCTGGGTGTGTCTCTCCCGGGTGGGTCTCTCCCGGGTGGGTCTCTCCTGGGTGGGGTTCTCCCGGGTGGGTCTCTCCTGGGTGGGTCTCTCCCCGGTGGGTCTCTCCCGGGTGGGTCTCTCCCGGGTGGGTCTCTCCCTGGTGGGTCTCTCCCGGGTGGGTCTCTCCCGGATGAGTCTCTCCCTGTCCACCATTTTGGAAAACACTGGTTCAACTCTATATCTTTCATTCTAGAAACATGTTTGACTAGAACATCTCTAGAAGTTATAAAGTGGTTCACAGAGAGGTGTCTCTTTCTTTAAACGGATGCCTGACATTCACCATCACAGTATGTCAATAGATTTCTAGAAATCCTCCCAGCGCTCGTCCCAGAGTATGGAAAACAGCAAGAGGGTGAGTGCAAATTAAATCACTTGCTAACAGTGACATGATGTCAGAACACAAATATCACATAACAAAGCAATTACAATTAAGTGGCCAAGACACACACACACACACACACACACACACACACACACACACACACACACACACACACACACACACACACACACACACACACACACACACACACACACACACACACACACACACACACACACACACACACACACACACAGACAGACAGACAGACACATGCTAATCTTGTCCATTGTGCTGATGCAGTATGAGTCTTTTTTTTTTGCATTGAAAAAGGGAATATTTAACGATGACATGAAAAATGAAAAAGGGCTGAAATACACTGCATTCAATATCCAGGCAGCCCATTCCTTCATCCTTCATCCTGAAAGGAGATTTGGGAGAATGTAATCTTACGTCCATGGCGCTGACAATCAATGTCCTCACAATATTGAATCAGCGGTATATTTCCTTTGCACTAAATGTATTTCAATTGAAGAGGGTCGATACACATTCAATCCGAGACACACACAACAACAACAAAAACCTGTACGCTTCTACATTAAAAGATAGTCAACTGTGTGTGGGGGAAATACTAGGGCTTTAACCTTCTTCGAAAGTTGCACACTCAGGAAAATGCAAAGCAAATGCCCTCAGTACCTAGATGCACATGAATGCCGCTGTAGATAGGTAAGGTAAGCTTTATCTTCATTCATAGTGTTCTATAAGTTATTGTTCTACTGCATAAAGGAGAACCACATCAGCTGTAAGACTCTTTGGTTTTGCCATTTTCCGTGCTGAACCCTGAGCCCCAAACGTCCCAATAGCAGTGTAAACAGTGGTTGATGACTGTATATTACATGAAGGTGGAGAGTGAGATGTAAACTGGAGCCCTAGGACCATGCCTCAGAACTACCTGACATGATGACTCCTTGCTGTCCCCAGTCCACCTGGCTGTGCTGCTGCTCCAGTTTCAACTGTTCTGCCTTATTATTATTGGACCATGCTGGTCATTTATGAACATTTGAACATCTTGGCCATGTTCTGTTATAATCTCCACCTGGCACAGCCAGAAGAGGACTGGCCACCCCACATAGCCTGGTTCTTCTATAGGTTTCTTCCTAGGTTTTGGCCTTGCTTGCATTGCTTGCTGTTTGGGGTTTCAGGCTGGGTTTCTGTACAGCACTTTGAGATATCAGCTGATGTACGAAGGGCCATATAAATACATTTGATTTGATTTGATTTGATTTAAATTGTCAGCTCATTGAATAATGTATTTAATTTGATTAAAATATGTTAATGACATTTTGGTACATTTTGTATTACATTTTCATGTAGCGTTTAAGTACCTGTTACTTAAAAGGAGAGATGGACACGTCAATATAAACCATATGCATTTTCCATATCTGATCATTTTCAACCATAGTTCGTCAAACCAAGATCAAAGTAAATCAACGTTTATTGGTTTCATACACAGATCTGCAGGTGTTTTAGCAATTGCAGGGAAATGCATGTGTTACTAGCTCCTACAGTTCAATAGAATGTCTCAGTGGAGGCTTGTGGGAGGATATATAGGAGGACAGGCTCATTTTAATGGCTGGAATGGAATGAATGGAACGGTTTTAAACACATCAAATGTATGGAGAAAAAAAAACTAGACCACCTTTACTCCACACACAGAGACCCCTACAAAGCTCTCCCTCACTCTCCATTTGGCAAATCTGACCATAACTCTATCCTCCTGATTCTTGCTTACAAGCAAAAACTAAAGCAAGAAGTACCAGTGACTCGCTCAATAAGGAAGTGGTCAGAGGACGCAGATGCAAAACTACAGGACTGTTTTGCTAGCACAGACTGGAATATGTTCCGGGATTCTTCCGATGGCATTGAGGAGCGCACCGCATCAGTGACTGGCTTCATCAATAGTGCATCGATGACGTCGTCCCCACAGTGACCGTACATACCCCAAACAGAAGCCATGGATTACAGGCAACATCCTCACTGAGCTGGGTAGAGCTGGGTAGAGCTGGGTAGAGCAGGGTAGAGCTGCCGCTTTCAAGGATCGGGATCCTAACGGACGCTTATAAGAAGTTTCACTATGTTCTCCGACGAACCATCAAACAGGCGAAGCGTCAATACAGGACTAAGATTGAATCGTGCTACATTGGCTCCGACGCTCACTTGAAGTGGCAGGGCTGGCAAACTATTACGGAGGGAAGCCCAACCGTGAGCTGCTCAGTGAAACAAGACTGCCAGACGAGCTAAATAACTTCTATGCTCGCTTCGAGGTAAGCAATGCTGAAGCATGCATGAGAGTATCAGCTGTTTTGGACGACTGTGTGATCACGCTCTCCGTACCCAATGTGAGTAAGACCTTTAAACAGGTCAACATTCACAAGGCCGCAGGGCCAGACGGATTACCAGGACATTTTCACAGAGCATGCGCTGACCAACTGGCAAGTGTATTCACTGACATTTTCAACCTGTCCCTGACCGAGTCTGTAATACCAGCATGTTTCAAGCAGAACACCATAGCCCCTGTGCCCTAGAACACCAAGGTAACCTGCCTAAATGACAAACAACTCGTAGTACTTCACGTCTGTAAACATGAAGTGCTTTGTAAGGCTGTTCATGGTTAACATCAACACCGTTATCCCAGAAACCCTAGACCCACTCCAATTTGCACACTGCCTCAACAGATCAACAGATGATGCAATCTCTATTGCACTCCACACTGCCTTTTCGCACCTGGACAAAAGGAACACCTACATGAGACATGCTATTCATTGACTACAGCTCAGCGCTCAACACCATAGTGCCCTCAAAAGCTCATCACTAAATTAAGGACCCTGGGACTAAACACCTCCCTCTGCAACTGGATCCTGGACTTCATGACAGGCTGCCCTCAGGTGGTAAGGGTAGGTAACAACACATCTCCCAGGCTGATCCTCAACACTGGGGGCCCTCAGGGGTGTGTACTTACTCCCCTTCTGTACTCCCTGTTCACCCCTGACCTGCATTGCCAAGCACGACTCCAACACCATCATTAAGATTGCCGATGACACAACACTGACAACGATGAGACAGCCTATAGGGAGGATGTCAGAGACCTGGCAGTGTGGTGCCAGGATAACAACCTCTCCCTCGATGTGATCAAGACAAAGGATATTATTGTGGACTACAGAAAAAGGAGGACCGAGCAAGCTCCCATTCTCATTGACGGGGCTGTAGTGGAACAGGTTGAGAGCTTCAAGTTCCTTGGTGTCCACATCACCAACAAACTATCATGGTCCAAACACACCAAGACAGTTGTGAAGAGGGCAGGTCTCCCTCAGGAGACTGAAAAGATTTGGCATGGGTCCTCAGATCCTCAAAAAGTACTGCTGCACCATCAAGAGCATCCTGACTGGTTGCATCACCGCCTGGTATGGCAACTGCTCGGCCTCCGACCGCAAGGCACTACAGAGGGTAGTGCGTATGGCCCAGTACATCACTGGGGCCAAACTTCCTGTCATCCTGGACCTCTATACCAGGCGGTGTCAGAGGAAGGCCCCAAAAATTGCCAAGGACTCCAGTCCCCCTAGTCATAGACTGTTCTCTCTGCTACCAGATGGCAAGTGGTACTGGAGAGCCAAGTCTAGGTCAAAAAGGCTTCTTAACAGCTTCTACCCCCAAGCCTTAAGACTCTTGAACAGTTAAAGAAATGGTTACCTGGACTATTTGCATTGTCCCCACCCCACTCCCCATTTTTACGCTGCTGCTACTCTCTGTTTATTATCCATGCAAAGTCACTTTACCTACATATACTTATTAAATGTACATATCTACCTTGACTAACCGGTGCCCCCTCACATTGACTCTGTACCGGAACCCCCTGTGTTTAGCCTCGCTACTGTTATTTTATTGTTGATCCTTAATTATTTGTTATATTTTTATGTATATATTTTTTTAACTGCAATGTTGGTTAGGGGCTTGTAAGTAAGCATTTCACTGTAAGGTTGTATTCGGCGCGCGTTGTACTCGGCGCATGTGACAAATAAAATTGGATTTTGACTTGATTTGAAACCAAGTTAGACTCTGTTCCATTAATTCCATTCCAGTCATTACAAATCTAAATTGCAACAATAATACATTATGGTCTTTCTCTAACATTTCAAAGATGATGGTACAAAAAAAATACAAAATCTTTTATTTTTTCCTTTGTATTATCTTCTACCAGATCTGTTGTGTTCCATTCTACTACATTCCTTTCACATTTCCATAAACTTCAAAGTGTTTCCTTTCAAATGGTACCAGGAATATGCATATCCTTGCTTCAGGGCCAGAGCAACAGGCAGTTAGAGTTGGGTATGTCATTTTAGGCTGGGAGGAGGTGCTCTTGTTCTCTACTCTCCCAGTTTAGGTCACCTAACAGAACAAACTCTGAAGCTAGATGGGGGAAGATCAACTCACAAATGGTGTCCAGGGCACAGCTGGGAGCTGAGAGGGGTCGGTAGCAGGCGGCAATAGTGAGAGACTTATTTCTGGTGAGATTAATTTTTAAAATTAGATGACCACCACCCCATCAATAACTGCCCCCCCAATCACCACCCCGTCAATAACTGCACCCCCCAACCACCACCCATCAATAACTGCACCCCATCACCACCCCATCAATAATCCCCCCCGAATCACCACACCATCAATAACTGCACCCCACACCACCCCATCAATAACAGCCCCGATCAGCCCCCATCAATAACAGCCCCCGATCAGCCCCCATCAATAACTGCTCCCCCAATCACCACGCCAACAATAACTGCCCCCCCAATCACCACCCCATCAATAACAGCCCCTCAATCACCACCCCATCAATAACTGCCCCCTCTCCCAATCACCACCCCATCAATAACAGCCCCCAATCACCACCCCATCAATAACTGCCCCCTCCCCCAATCACCACCCCATCAATAACTGCCCCCCAATCACCACCCCATCAATAACAGACCCCCAATCACCACCCCATCAATAACTGCCCCCTCCCCCAATCACCACCCCATCAATAACTGCCCCTCCCCCAATCACCACCCCATCAATAGCTGCCCCCAATCACCACCACAGGAGTAACCACCACCCCCATCACCACCACAGGAGTAACCACCACCCCATCACCACCACAGGAGTAACCACCACCCCCATCACCACCACACGAGTAACCGCCACCCCCATCACCACCACAGGAGTAACCACCACAGGAGTAACCACCACCCCCATCACCACCACAGGAGTAACCACCACAGGAGTAACTGCCACCCCCATCACAACCACAGGAGTAACCACTACAGTATTAACCACCACAGGAGTAACTGCCACAGGAGTAAGCCACAGGAGTAACCCACAGCAGTAACCCACAAGAGTAACCCCCCCCATCACCACCACAGGAGTAACCGCCACAGGAGTAACCACCACCCCCATCACCACCACAGGAGTAACCACCACAAGAGTAACCGACACCCCCATCACCACCACAGGAGTAACCACCACCCCCATCACCACCACATGAGTAACCGCCACCCCCATCACCACCACAGGAGTAACCACCACAGGAGTAACCACCACCCCCATCACCACCACACGAGTAACCGCCACCCCATCACCACCACAGGAGTAACCACCACCCCCATCACCACCACAGGAGTAACCACCACAGGAGTAACTGCCACCCCCATCACAACCACAGGAGTAACCACTACAGTATTAACCACCACAGGAGTAACTGCCACAGGAGTAAGCCACAGGAGTAACCCACAGCAGTAACCCACAAGAGTAACCCCCCATCACCACCACAGGAGTAACCGCCACAGGAGTAACCACCACCCCCATCACCACCACAGGAGTAACCACCACAAGAGTAACCGACACCCCCATCATCACCACAGGAGTAACCACCACCCCCATCACCACCACATGAGTAACCGCCACCCCCATCACCACCACAGGAGTAACCACCACAGGAGTAACCACCACCCCCATCACCACCACAGGAGTAACTGCCACCCCCATCACAACCACAGGAGTAACCACTACAGGATTAACCACCACAGGAGTAACTGCCACAGGAGTAAGCCACAGGAGTAACGCACAGCAGTAACCCACAAGAGTAACCCCCCATCACCACCACAGGAGTAACCGCCACAGGAGTAACCACCACCCCCATCACCACCACAGGAGTAACCACCACAAGAGTAACCGACACCCCCATCACCACCACAGGAGTAACCACCACAGGAGTAACCACCACCCCCATCATCACCACAAGAGTAACCACCACCCCCATCACCACCACAGGAGTAACCGCCACCCCCATCATTACCACAGGAGTAACCACCACCCCATCACCACCACAGGAGTAACTGCCACCCACATCACCACCACAGGAGTAACCACCACCACCATCACCACCACAGGAGTAACCACCACAGGAGTAACCACCACCCCCATCACCACCACACGAGTAATCGCCACCCCCATCACCACCACACGAGTAACCGCCACCCCCATCACCACCACAGGAGTAACCACCACAGGAGTAACCACCACCCCCATCGCCGCCACAGGAGTAACCACCACCCCCATCACCATCACAGGAGTAACCACCACCGGAGTAACCACCACCCCCATCATCACCACAAGAGTAACCACCACCCCCATCACCACCACAGGAGTAACCACCACCCCCATCACCACCACAGGAGTAACCGCCAGCCCATCACCACCACAGGAGTAACCACCACAGGAGTAACCACCACCCCTATCACCACCACAAGAGTAACCGCCACCCCCATCACCACCACAGGAGTAACCACCACAGGAGTAACCACCACCCCCATCACCACCACAGGAGTAACCACCACAGGAGTAACCACCACCCCCATCACCACCACAGGAGCAACTGCCACCCCCATCACCACCACAGGAGTAACCACTACAGTATTAACCACCACAGGAGTAACCACCACAGGAGTAACCACCACCCCCATCACCATCACAGGAGTAACCACCAGCCCCATCACCACCACAGGAACTCGTGATGAGATAGAAAAGACAACTCTAAACCTTTAAACCCTCTGACAGGTTTCAGATGATTGAAGCACTATATTGGATTCCAGCTGAGTCATCCTACATTCTCTCCAAAAGTTTCTCGGCCCAAAAGGTAATTTGTGCTTGATTTGTTGACACAATACCAACCACATGGAGTGCACTCAACCCACCCCACTCCCGTGGTTAGAAGCTAGGGGCCTGCCAGGACTAATCTGCAGTAAATCAGATTGAGGTGCTGATAGCTCTGTGTGTCCCTGATTGCTCCCTGTACCCCTAGTAAGATTTGGGGGGATCCTTCTGGCACTTTCCTCCCCAAGTCATGATTGGCTTGGAGACTCAAGGGGGTCTTTTGGAGCCCATCTGTTTTTCATATTGAGAGCAGACTTGGGGACAGAGGTGATATTACATTTGAAGTGATGAGGGCGGTTGATTCTGATTAAAGTTTAGTGTCTGGAGTCTCTGTCCGTCTGTCTGTCTCGAACCCCACAGTTGAGCCTTCTTTCAGTATTCTTATAGTAGAACTGGCCATCTTGTAATATTATGCACTGATCACTAGACCAGAATATTACCTTTAAAAGACAAACATGTTCTGGCTTCATAGCAAAGTCAGTGAGTTGTTTTCAGTATGTTTTCAACATAGGTCAATGCACTACAGTACCCTCCTGTTGCCTAGGTGTAAAATGGCCATCACTTGTTTAATTATCGTTGCCTTTTTAATGAGTTTTTCCTAAGGCCCTTAGCCCAAATAATTAGATTTTTCTTAAAGCAATTTCATTTAATGTATGAAATCATATACCCAATTCTGCAAGAGAATCGATAGTGAAGAAAAAGTCACGGCTACATAGATTGACTGCTCAGGGGTAAATTGAGAAAAGGGAGGGTGAGGACTGAGGAGGGACATGCAGCCACCCAACAGAATGACTAGTATGAATTGTTGTCTGTGAATGTGCTGGTGTTAGGTGTAATCAATAGTACTCTATCACAGTGATGCTGTAATCAATACTAGTCTATCAGAGTGATGCTGTCTGATGTAATCAGTAGTAGTCTGTCAGAGTGATGGTGTCTGCTGTAATCAGTAGTAGTCTGTCAGAGTGATGGTGTAATCAGTAGTAGTCTATCAGAGTGATAGTGTCTGCTGTAATCAATAGTAGTATATCACAGTGATGCTGTAATCAATACTAGTATATCAGAGTGATGGTGTCTGGTGTAATCAATAGTAGTCTATCACAGTGATGCTGTAATCAATACTAGTATATCAGAGTGATGGTGTAATCAGTAGTAGTCTATCAGGGTGATGGTGTAATCAATAGTAGTCTATCGGGGTGATGCTGTAATCAATAGTAGTCTATCAGAGTGATGGTGTAATCAATAGTAGTCTATCAGTGTGATGGTGTCTGGTGTAATCAATAGCAGTCTATCAGAGTGATGGTGTAATCAATAGTAGTCTATCAGGGTGATGCTGTAATCAATAGTAGTCTATCAGGGTGATGCTGTAATCAATAGTAGTCTATCGGGGTGATGGTGTAATCAGTAGTAGTCTATCAGAGTGATGGTGTAATCAATAGTAGTCTATCAGGGTGATGGTGTAATCAGTAGTAGTCTATCAGAGTGATGGTGTAATCAATAGTAGTCTATCAGAGTGATGGTGTAATCAATAGTAGTCTATCAGGGTGATGGTGTAATCAATAGTAGTCTATCAGAGTGATGGTGTAATCAATAGTAGTCTATCAGAGTGATGGTGTAATCAGTAGTAGTCTATCAGAGTGATGGTGTAATCAATAGTAGTCTATCAGAGTGATGGTGTAATCAATAGTAGTCTATCAGAGTGATGGTGTAATCAATAGTAGTCTATCAGAGTGATGGTGTAATCAATAGTAGTCTATCAGAGTGATGGTGTAATCAATAGTAGTCTATCAGTGATGGTGTAATCAGTAGTCTATCAGAGTGATGGTGTAATCAATAGTAGTCTATCAGAGTGATGGTGTAATCAATAGTAGTCTATCAGAGTGATGGTGTAATCAATAGTAGTCTATCAGAGTGATGTGTAATCAATAGTAGTCTATCAGAGTGATGGTGTAATCAATAGTAGTCTATCAGAGTGATGGTGTAATCAGTAGTAGTCTATCAGAGTGATGGTGTAATCAATAGTAGTCTATCAGAGTGATGGTGTAATCAGTAGTAGTCTATCAGAGTGATGGTGTAATCAATAGTAGTCTATCAGAGTGATGGTGTAATCAATAGTAGTCTATCAGAGTGATGGTGTCTGCTGTAATCAATGCATTTAAAAAAAAAATATAGTACTTTTTTTAGTTAGTATGCGAGGCAGTGACTGTGAGTAGGAAAGAATCTACCATTATCTAAAATAATAGTTTCATCTCAAGACAATAATAATAATAATAATAATAGTTATTCACTGGTGTTGTTTTGAACAATTGTATCTCCTATGTCGAGATTGATTGCAATCATGGTCTGTTGTGAGGCACGAAACACAAACATGTCATAGCAATCAACTCGCCGCAGCAGCAACGATTACATTTGCAGTCAGAGATAAAAAACAAAGGCTACTGTATCCATGAGGTTAGGCCTATGAACTAGGTTATCCTACATCTGTGTGTTCATTTGCAGATCTGGTTTTCTTTTAAGCTATTATTGAGATGATTTGTGTGTAAGCCAATAGCCCTCTACAAAATCAAATCAAATCAAATGTATTTGTCACATACACATGGTTAGCAGATGTTAATGCGAGTGTAGCGAAATGCTTGTGCTTCTAGTTCCGACAATGCAGTAATAACCAACACATATTTCACCATTTATAAATCACTTACTGCTCATGCTTCCGGCAAACTGTTTTGAGTCTTCACCAATGGATGCAATGAAATACTGTATGCACACCCAGGTCACCCGTGAAACAAGTATTCGACGTCCATCCATGTCTGAGGATGTCGGGAGATGATGTGGAAACCGGCCACTAGGGGAAGCAGTGAGCGCTGTTACCTTCAAATAGGTTTGGGTTTTGCTCTAATTCCAAAGGTTGCAAGTTTGAATCCAGTGACAGAAAGTTGTTTTTTGAGATTTTAGTTTTAAGCCTATCCCAAACTTTAACCCTTACCTTAACCATTCAGAGTTAATGCCTAACCTTAAGATTTCAGATATAATGGATAAACTTAACCTTAAACAGATCTATATTTGACATTTGCAACTAGCCTTGAAATTGGACTTTAATAAGAAACAAAGGGTTAATGTCTAGTTCTGAGACTGTGAGAGCTGGTCGGTATGCAAGTGAACCTCAAGAAATGCTATAGGGTAGAATGTGAAAATTTACAAGGCAGTATATTATTCCATGAGACAAAAACTAGAATGAAACCATATTTAGGACTTTATTGAAAGTTGAACAGGTGACTTACAGTCAAGAGCCATTGTCGGCATTTCCTTTACAGTTCCTTTACAAAAAAAAAATGTGAGTTTCAGTTTCCTCTCTCTATGCACAAATACACAAGACTGGCTGGGCTGAGGGATAAAAACAACAGAGCAGTGATTGTCTGCTGACTAGTGTTGAGTTGTGTTGGGGTTCAGAATGTCGTCAGTCTATGGTGAGACGGACACAAGTCCTGCTGAGACTGAGGATGTCCTCATGTGGTGTTGAGTTGTGTTGGGGTTCAGAATGTCGTCAGTCCTAGACTGAGGATGTGAGACGGACACAAGTCCTGCTGAGACTGAGGATGTCCTCATGTGGTGTTGAGTTGTGTTGGGGTTCAGAATGTCGTCAGTCTACGGTGAGACGGACACAAGTCCTGCTGAGACTGAGGATGTCCTCATGTGGTGTTGAGTTGTGTTGGGGTTCAGAATGTCGTCAGTCTACGGTGAGACGGACACAAGTCCTGCTGAGACTGAGGATGTCCTCATGTGGTGTTGAGTTGTGTTGGGGTTCAGAATGTCGTCAGTCTACGGTGAGACGGACACAAGTCCTGCTGAGACTGAGGATGTCCTCATGTGGACAACTTATCAGCCACTTGACCAGTTGTCAATTTTCTCTTTTCCTAACAGGCAAGGCCACTTTGATATTCACCAGGTGTCATATTCCTTAGATCAGAGTGAAAACAAGCCGTGCGTACATACAATGCTTTCGTAACACCCCCCTAAAAAAAAAAACATCAACCAAATAATCATGAAGTTGTTTCCATAATGTAAAATAGGAAAAATAAATATCCCAATTAAAGAGAAGTGCAGGAACTCCTAAATTCTTAAGTTCTTTTAAAAAATGAATTATGACATCAATATTTCGTGGCAAACCTAAGGGTTTGCAGTATTCTAATACCGTAACAAGAACAACAACTGAGTCAACTGTGTGCAAATTAAATGCTTCATGGATAGAATCCAACTTTCTACACCAAAGAAATATAGAACAAACTCATAATATTATTGACAATAGTTCTAATTTGTGTACATATCTTTTTGTATACACTAATTTGTGTATATATATTTTTGTATACACTAATTTGTGTATATATCTTTTTGTATACACTAATTTGCGTGGTAAAGCGAAGCCTCTCCCCTAGTGTCTCATCCAAGTGCAGATGATCTCTGGCAATCTGCTTAATTAAATGTATATTTATTAAAACTTTGAGCCAGGCCTGACAAGATTTCGATATCTCTTTAAAATTCCATTTAGCAAGACAGTTAACAAATAATTGTGTTTCCTTTACGATGACAGCCATCACTAAAGAAAATAACCTCAATCTTCATTATCATCACTTTGGAGGCAGAATTACTTAATTATCAGTTGTGGTAGAGATTAGCTAAAATGTAATAATTGAAAACCCCGAAAGTTATTTATTAAATGTGTTTTCCTAACTGAAAAGAATCCTATAAAAGGTTTTATTGTTTTTATGGGGGGGGGGGGGGGGTGTTACACATCCACTATAGTTGATGAAACTGTTGAAATGGGACAATGAGAAAAAATATATTGCCAACATTGTACGGTTTGGGTCAGCACGATAGTGGGAAAAAGGATATGCAGAACTGTGTTGGTTCCATTTAGGGTGTAATGTTTTCTCCAACTAATGAGCATCAAATGTATAAGGCCTCATCCAGAGCTCTTAACCAAACACTAGATTAGTTTTGTTTCCCAGCTGTTTATTGCCTCTTCCATCCTGGATTTCCCACAGTTCCATCTCTACTCACTGCATACAAAATAACAGTTGACATTCTCCTTGGCTTTAGTATCTTTACAACTGCCCACAGCTTTGCTGTAAATCGTTTCCCAACACTAACTGTATTTTCCAATGCTGTTACAGCTATGTTTCTGTAAAAAACAACTAAAAAACAACAAATTTAACCATCATGGTTGCTAGAACACCTCATAGGATAGATAAAACAATCACAACAGCTTTAAATTTTGAACTTACCGATACGGTGCAATCACTGCAGATGTTTACAAGGCTTCCAGGCGGTGACATGATAGTGTTTTCTTCATTGCTACCCCCCAACCCCAGTCTCTTTGCCTTATCTCACCTTCCCTGCTACACCGTTCAGAGGCATTGTGACACTCTAAGCATGTTCATTCAGAACCTCAGAGGCATTGTGACACTCTAAGCATGTTCATTCAGAACCTCAGAGGCATTGTGACACTCTAAGCATGTTCATTCAGAACCTCAGAGGCATTGTGACACTCTAAGCATGTTCATTCAGAACCTCAGAGGCATTGTGACACTCTAAGCATGTTCATTCAGAACCTCAGAGGCATTGTGACACTCTAAGCATGTTCATTCAGAACCTCAGAGGCATTGTGACACTCTAAGCATGTTCATTCAGAACATTGTGACACTCTATGTTCATTCAGAACCTCAGAGGCATTGTGACACTCTAAGCATGTTCATTCAGAACCTCAGAGGCATTGTGACACTCTAAGCATGTTCATTCAGAACCTCAGAGGCATTGTGACACTAAGCATGTTCATTCGGAACTTGAGCGTGAGAGCGGACAAATCGGACAGGTGTCTAGATACCGTTATAGGATTGTAGATCGTGACCTGTGTTCGGTAGGCACCAAATGGATGAAAAGGGAGAGAGACTACTGGACTACCGGTCGAATAAGAAACACCCATTTCTGTTTTCTGTTTCAAAAGATGTTGCTCCGGTGAGCTCTACTGAATATGGACCAGAGTAAGCCTGAATTGATCAAATCCACCATTGATGAAAACCTGCTGTAAAATCCATAAGGATTTATCCTGTTTTGAGAATCTCTTCCATAAATAAAGCTGCCTGCCAGCAGCAATGAACTGGGTTCACAGGATGACAAAGGACACAAGATCAATTGAATAACAAAGCAATCTATCATGTTGGAAGCATCTTCCTTTAAGTGCAATCAAAATATGGAGTGAAAGTGACGTATGGTTTTATGAGGAGAATGTGGTTTTGAGCATGAGCGTTACATATGAAAATAATGAGTTGTTAATAATAATTAAGTGTGGTTCATTTTAGGGATGTCAATAATAGTTTCACGTTGACAGGCCACTGTGGAATAGATTTGTAGTATAAAAAAAAAAAATGTGTCAATAACTCTGCCATGTTTTGAAAATACAATCTACACTGAATGTTCTAATCAGAAGGTTTGCAGGGGTGGGAGTTCAGTTTACCACCTGGTGACATCACCAGGTTAATAGACCAATAACAAAGAGTTCCAAACCTCCCTGCCAATAACAGCTAGTTTTGAGTTTTCCCATCCCCACATACACCATGGGGTCTTGCTTGAGAAATAGTTATTTGCTAAAAACTATTGTCCATTTCAATGGAAAACTATTACAGTAAGGTATTTAATTGTTGACAAGAAATTATTTGACATTGATATAAAAACGGCTAAATCAATGCCAAACTTAACATGGTTCATCATGGTAATGTCTTTGATGACCCTAAGAAGTTGCAAATTGATAGGACATTGTGAAATGGATTTACAAAGGATTTAAATGGACACGTAAATCAGATTTCTAGATTTAATAATTACTCAGCCCTGTTAATCAATCCCTTATTTATGTTATTTTTATCATGAGTTTACGGTTTTCAAAGGTTTTCCAAAATGTCCAAGATGTAGGAAAATCTATCCTGGCTGGCCTTATGGCTCCTTGAGGTAAATTTGTTCAGTATGAGGAAAGACACCTACATACAAAGTTTAAAGTCTGTAGGTCATACTGGAAGGCGGATATGAGGGTTTAAATGAGACTGCGTATAACAGCGCCACCTATAGGTCAATCAGTACCATTATTTTAGACCAAGTTACTCATGGCCTCTAGTTTTTGTGTGCCGAATTCAAACAAAAAGGTATCAATCTATGCTTGAGTTATTTTACCATGTCAAGGAAAACATTATAATATAAGAATAACAATAGATTTTACAGCAAGGCTGTGAACCCCTAAATGTTACAGATAATAGTGAACCCTGGGACAGACTACAGGGCCAGTTGAAGAGGTCAGGTTACTCATTTCACCATGACAAGATGTTGTACTTGAAAATGTCACTGTTGTATCACCACTGAAGCATAGATATCGGTTCACTCCTTGTTCCGTTTGAACGTCACTGTGACATGAGAATGTCTGGACATTTGTGCGTTGAGGTCCTTCCAACGGGTCTGGAGGCCGTCCCAACGTTTTAAGCTTTGCATCATTTCATGTTAAAACATTACTAACAAAATCTCCAAAATGTCATCCTTTGAAAAATCCAGCCAGTATGCAGAGTGCCCAAAGCAAAGCATTTTGAATGGAAAACCATCATCCTACAGTTAATTCTCAACCCACATTGATGCATTTATACACACCAATCAAATGTCCTCTCAGAGTACAGCATCATCCTATCGTCATCTAAAATGTCCTTTCTTGTATCCTTATTCATTTCCTTCTGTTTACTTCACTTGTTTGTTCTGTTGTCCGCGCTGATGGTTCGGCGGGGCTCAACCGAGGGCTAAGAGACGAAGAGGTTGCTGCCGTCGCTGTGGCCATAGAGGTCTGCCAGTTTCTTGAAGCGTGGCCCCCAGTCGCTGAGGTAGTCGTAGTTCTGCTCCGAGTCCATGCTCAGCGAATCCAGCGAGCTGAGGGACTCTGCGGCTGAGCCGCTGCCCTCGAAGGCGTACGTCTGCAGTGAGTCGTAGGGCGGTGCTGACAGGTCCACGTCGGCCTCCTTCAGCCGGTCCCAGATGAACTCGCGGAAGATGCCGTTGTCCGGCGGTGGCCGGGAAGACGAGAAGAGGGTGGGCACTTCTGGGGTGACGTCACGGCGGTTCTTGCTACCGCTCTCACGGACTACGTTGAGATTGCGCAGAGCGACCATGTCAAAGGCCTCGGTGTCCTCCTCGCCGCCACCCTCGTCGTCGTAGCGCACAATGTTCTCGCGCACGTCACGCTCCTCGTCCAGGATCAAGGGCTCCTTCTTCCTCCGTCGCTGCATGGTGATGATCAACAGGACGAGCACTGTGGAGAGAGGGAGACAGAGAGAGAGACAGGCATGACCATATTAGAGACACATATTTCCATCAGATTATACAGATTCACAAAGAATTTGAAAACAAACCCAATTTTGATGAACTCCCATATCTACTGGGTGAAATACCAGTGTGCCATCGCAGCAGCAAGATTTGTGACCTGTTGTCACAAGAAAGGACAACCAATGACGAGGAGGAGTAGATAGGAAGGATTGGAGGACCAATGCACAGCGTGGTAAGTGTTCATGATATTTATTATAACTCAGAACACTAAAGAATAAAACAACAAAGAGAACGAACTGAAACCGAAACAGTTCTGTCTGGTGCAGACACAAAACAGAAAATAATCACCCACGAAACACAGGTGGGAAAAGGCTACCTAAGTATGATTCTCAATCAGAGACAACTAACGACACCTGCCTCTGATTGAGAACCATACCAGGCCAAACACAGAAATACCAAATCATAGAAAACGCACATAGACTGCCCACCCCAACTCACGCCCTGACCATACTAAAACCAAGACAAAACAAAGGAACTAAGGTCAGAACGTGACAGATACAACTCATATTTATGTTTATTTATTTTTCCTTGAACTATTTTCACATCGTTACAACACTTTATATAGACAAAATATGACATTTGAAATGTCTTTATTCTTTTGGAACTTCTGTGAGTGTAATGTTTACTGTTAATTTGTATTGTTTAATTCACTTTAGTTTATTATCTACTTCACATGCTTTGGCAATGTTAACATATGTTTCCCATGACAATAAAGCCCTTAAATTGAAATGTAATTGAGAGTGAGAGAGCGAGAGAAAGGGAGAGACAGAGGGAGAGACAGAGAGAAGAAGGCAGTCAGCATCACTATCAACAAAGGGCAGAGGACCAAGATGAGTTATTAATCATGATTAGACAAAGAAAAAATGGTATGCCAATGAATATCATTGGGGGGACATTTTTCATCAAACTAAACAACAGAGCCATCGCAATTCTGTCCAGGACCATTGTGGAGTACAGAGGTGTTCCTTCCGAATTTTGGGTTGTACACTGAAAAATACTAGCAACGATAGGACAGCTCTGTCTGCCACCTGTGTGGGTTTAAGACACTTATTATCAACACGGCCCTTACCCCATCAACACGACCCTTAATCCCATCAACACGACCATTTAGCCTATCAACACGACCCGTAACCCTATCAACACGACCCTTATCCCCATCAACACGACCATTTAGCCTATCACCACGACCATTAACACTATCAACATAACCCTTATCCCCATCAAAACGACCCATAACCCTATCAACACGACCCGTAACCCTATCAACAAGACCCTTACCCCATCAACAAGACCCTTACCCCATCAACACGACCCTTACTCCCATCAACACGACCCTTATCCCCATCAACACGACCATTTAGCCTATCACCACGACCATTAACACTATCAACATAACCCTTATCCCCATCAACACGACCCTTACTCCCATCAACACGACCCTTACTCCCATCAACACGACCATTTAGCCTATCAACACGGCCCTTACCCCATCAACACGACCCTTACTCCCATCAACACGACCATTTAGCCTATCAACACGACCCGTAACCCTATCAACACGACCCTTATCCCCATCAACACGACCCTTACTCCCATCAACCCGACCCATAACCCTATCAACAAGACCCTTACCCCATCAACACGACCCGTACTCCCTTCAACACGACCATTTAGCCTATCAACACGACCCTTACTCCCATCAACACGACCATTTAGCCTATCAACACGACCCGTAACCCTATCAACACGACCCTTATCCCCATCAACACGACCATTTAGCCTATCACCACGACCATTAACACTATCAACATAACCCTTATCCCCATCAAAACGACCCATAACCCTATCAACACGACCCGTAACCCTATCAACAAGACCCTTACCCCATCAACAAGACCCTTACCCCATCAACACGACCATTAACACTATCAACATAACCCTTAACACTATCAACACGACCCTTACTCCCATCAACACGACCATTAACACTATCAACATAACCCTTAACACTATCAACACGACCCTTATCCCCATCAACACGACCCTTACCCCATCAACACGACCCGTAACCCTATCAACAAGACCCTTACTCCCATCAACACGACCATTTAGCCTATCAACATAACCCTTAACACTATCAACATAACCCTTAACACTATCAACATAACCCTTATCCCCAGCAACACGACCATTAACCCTATCAACACAACCATTAATCCTACCAACACGACCCTTTTTCCCCATCAACACGACCCTTACCCCCATCAACACGACCCTTACCCCATCCATACGACCCTTACCACCATCCATATGACCCTTACCCCCATCAACACGACCCTGGGTGGCAAGCTCTGAGAAACAATTTGATGGATAGAGACATTATTCACTGGGTTTTCAGACCCCCCTTCTCTCTCTCTCTCTCTCTGGAAAAAGTGTTAGTCATCACAGTCCTGAGTTAAGGTTATTTCAGGTTGATTTCAGGTTATTTCAGGTTGATTTCAGGTTTACTTCACAAGATTCGCAAGATTTAGATTTTGTGAAATATGCTATTAGCCCACACGTGTTGTTGGAACGTGCACACACAGAGATAAACAACCAGACAAACCTGTTTACATATCAGGGTTTAACAGTGGCTTTGTCCCAAATGGCACCCTAATTCCTATATACTGTAGTGCCCTACTTTTGACCAGAGCCCAATGATCCCTGGTCATAAGTAGTGCACTATATAGGGAATAGGGTGCCATTTGTGTGGAGGGGGCAGTCGGTGAGTGTCCCCATGCAGTTGGCTGCTCCCACAAGCTGCTTACGCTGGGCAGGCCAGTGCTAAATCTTTGAAATGAGCACAGCATATGCCTATCTGAGTAATAATACAGGAGTATATGCCAGTCATAAAGCCCCTAAAAAAAAAATTTGAAACTGAAAGGGAAAGTGTTTTTGAGGAAGTTTTGGCTTGCAGTGCAGGTTTGGTTCAGCTGTTTCCATTCATGAAATCTGACGATGCTAATATATTAACTCCAGCCTGAAGTAAATAATGGATTATTGTGGACTCTGTTACCATGGGCCTTCAGACACAACTCAAGGTAAGGGTAAAGTGACCCAAATATAGATTTTGCATGAACTATCCCTTTAAAGAATAATATAGTGTTGCCGCGCAGCACACTCCATAGTTGAGCACTTGACGACATGGGCTGTGCACATATATCCACAGCTGCTTGCATATAAAGCTTAAGCCATACATCTCCCCTCATCGAACACACACACACACACACACACACACACACACACACACACACACACACACACACACACACACACACACACACACACACACACACACACACACACACACACACACACACACACACACACACACACACACACACACACACACACACACACACACACACACACACACAACATCTTTGTGTCGCACACACAAACACGCTCCCCGAGACACAGTCACAGTCCACCCATCGGGGGTTAGAGAAACTGCCTGCCAGGACCACTCATCTCCCCGTCAGAGTCAGATCTATACTCCCAGAGCTGAAAATAACACCCGTCGCTGCTGAGTGAGCAAGCGAGGAAGGGGAGGCAAACGTCTAATGATCCATCCTTTAACGCTGCCACCGCCAGGCTAAAATATGGAAGCTGCCCAACCCATACCTCATCCCCAGGCACTATACCACCTCCCTGGGCTAAACAAGCAGAGGGTGGAGGGTGGATGCTGGGGGTGGAGGGTGGGGTGTGTGGTCACATCACTCTACGTCTTCGCAAGGCAACAGCGGAGGAGGAGGAGTGGAGAGGAGAGGGAGAGGAGACAGAGATGAGGAGACGGAGATGAGGAGGAGGAGGGGGACATGGAGATGAGGAGGAGGAGTGGAGATGGAGATGAGGAGGAGGAGAGGAGACGGAGATGAAGAGGAGGAGGGAGAGAGGGAGATGAGGAAGAGGGGAGAGGCGAGGGAGATAAGAAGGAGGAAGAGGAGGAGAGGAGAGGGAGATGAGGAGGAGGGGAGAGGAGGGAGATGAGGAGGAGGAGGAGGGAGAGAGGGAGATGAGGAAGAGGGGGAGAGGCGAGGGAGATAAGAAGGAGGAAGAGGAGGAGAGGAGAGGGAGATGAGGAGGAGGGGAGAAGAGAGGGAGATGAGGAGGATGGAATAAAGAGTTCTAAGAATAATAAAGAGTTCTAAGAATAATAAAGTTCTAAGAATAATAAAGAGTTCTAATAATAATAAAGGGGTATTGTTTGGTCATTATAATGAAACCTTGAGGGGTATTGTTTGGTGATTATAATGAAACCTTGAGGGGTATTGTTTGGTCATTCTAATGAAACCTTGAGGGGTATTGTTTGGTCATTCTAATGAAACCTTGAGGGGTATTGTTTGGTGATTATAATGAAACCTTGAGGGGTATTGTTTGGTGATTATAATGAAACCTTGAGGGGTATTGTTTGGTGATTATAATGAAACCTTGAGGGGTATTGTTTGGTGATTATAATGAAACCTTGAGGGGTATTGTTTGGTGATTCTAATGAAACCTTAAGGGGTATTGTTTGGTCATTCTAATGAAACCTTGAGGGGTATTGTTTGGTGATTATAATGAAACCTTGAGGGGTATTGTTTGGTGATTATAATGAAACCTTGAGGGGTATTGTTTGGTCATTATAATGAAACCTTGACTGGTATTGTTTGGTCATTATAATGAAACCTTGAGGGGTATTGTTTGGTCATTATAATGAAACCTTGAGGGGTATTGTTTGGTCATTCTAATGAAACCTTGAGGGGTATTGTTTGGTGATTATAATGAAACCTTGAGGGGTATTGTTTGGTGATTATAATGAAACCTTGAGGGGTATTGTTTGGTCATTCTAATGAAACCTTGAGGGGTATTGTTTGGTCATTCTAATGAAACCTTGAGGGGTATTGTTTGGTGATTATAATGAAACCTTGAGGGGTATTGTTTGGTGATTATAATGAAACCTTGAGGGGTATTGTTTGGTGATTATAATGAAACCTTGAGGGGTATTGTTTGGTCATTCTAATGAAACCTTGAGGGGTATTGTTTGGTCATTCTAATGAAACCTTGAGGGGTATTGTTTGGTGATTATAATGAAACCTTGAGGGGTATTGTTTGGTCATTCTAATGAAACCTTAAGGGGTATTGTTTGGTCATTCTAATGAAACCTTGAGGGGTATTGTTTGGTGATTATAATGAAACCTTGAGGGGTATTGTTTGGTGATTATAATGAAACGTTGAGGGGTATTGTTTGGTCATTCTAATGAAACCTTGAGGGGTATTGTTTGGTGATTATAATGAAACCTTGAGGGGTATTGTTTGGTGATTCTAATGAAACCTTAAGGGGTATTGTTTGGTGATTATAATGAAACCTTAAGGGGTATTGTTTGGTCATTCTAATGAAACCTTGAGGGGTATTGTTTGGTCATTATAATGAAACCTTGAGGGGTATTGTTTGGTCATTCTAATGAAACCTTGAGGGGTATTGTTTGGTGATTCTAATGAAACCTTAAGGGGTATTGTTTGGTGATTCTAATGAAACCTTGAGGGGTATTGTTTGGTGATTATAATGAAACCTTGAGGGGTATTGTTTGGTGATTCTAATGAAACCTTGAGGGGTATTGTTTGGTCATTCTAATGAAACCTTGAGGGGTATTGTTTGGTGATTATAATGAAACGTTGAGGGGTATTGTTTGGTCATTATAATGAAACCTTGAGGGGTATTGTTTGGTGATTCTAATGAAACCTTAAGGGGTATTGTTTGGTCATTTTAATGAAACCTTGAGGGGTATTGTTTGGTCATTATAATGAAACCTTGAGGGGTATTGTTTGGTGATTCTAATGAAACCTTAAGGGGTATTGTTTGGTGATTCTAATGAAACCTTAAGGGGTATTGTTTGGTCATTTTAATGAAACCTTGAGGGGTATTGTTTGGTGATTATAATGAAACCTTAAGGGGTATTGTTTGGTGATTATAATGAAACCTTGAGGGGATTATTATTATTTTTTTTAAACCTTTATTTCACCAGGAAGGGCTCATTGAGATTTAAAATATATTTTTCAAGAGCGTCCTGGCCAAGATAGGTAGCACCAAGTCATTACAAAAATTACAGACAAACAACATGAAAAACTGCAGGTAATCTAGTAAAAACCATAGAATTCACAAGAGTAAAACAAAATCATAAAACAGCTAATTAAAAACATTGACAGGTCAGGGAATCAGTCTCAAGATCATTCATCAGTGATTTAAGAATACCAATCGGGACAAGTTCTTCCAGTTTAAAAATACATTCTAATGAAACCTTGAGAGGTATTGTTTGTTTGTTTGGTCATTCTAATGAAACATTGAGGGGTGTTGTTTGTTCATTCTTTGTCCAACTGGCCATTATGCACACAATAAATACAAATACATGACTATGGACATGTGCTGAACTGAAAATAATAACGTTTAGTGCAATGACATACCACATGAATGAGGACTTCCTTTGTGTTTGTGAGAATGGGTGCTGGAGGCAAGATCGTGCCACATGTTGTTTCGTTCAATTGAAAAGACTACTGGGTACAGTAAACACATTACACAGCTTGTGACACTGACTGAATACACAAATGTACTCCGTCTTAAACATGCATTTTGTGTCAGATACCACTAATATGTCTATCAAAATTAACCAATCTTTGTCTGATATTTGATCAATAAGTACCTTTCGTCGGTATATTGTGTTTTATGTATTTTCAGTGGTTCATTGTTTTTTTGTGCTTTGTCCCGTTCGCTGTTGCATTTCATGCCTGTTGGCCAGGTCGTTAATGTAGATGAGAATTGGTTCTCAATTTACTTATGTTGTTAAATAAAGATGATATAATAATAAAAACAGATACTACTAGATATATCGACAATTACCGACGGTTGAATAGATGTTGTATTTTGATTAAGAAAGTATCACAAGGACCCCATGCACACTCATTCAAAACTACGGTTTAATAGATTGCACGCTTCCTCGGTCACGCTTTGTGGCGTTGACATAATACACAACTGTGTTTTGGACCAGATACACCACTTTCATACATAGAAAATTAAACGTGCCACAAAAGGACCTGTGCAGTGATACACATTGCACGTGGCAGGCTTCACTTAAGGCACAGCAACACGGCAGTTCAGACAAAGAAGAATGAGGAAAAATGTGCGGTAAATCAATTGAACATTATGCCCAATTTTCCGTAATTGAATTGAGAAAACAATCCGTCTTGCAAAAATCAATGGGACAACAAGCGGAATAATTTAGCACCGGGCCCATTCTCATCGACATATTACATAATGAGTCTCTCTCTCTCTCTCTCTCTCTCTCTCTCTCTCTCTCTCTCTCTCTCTCTCTACAGTGGGGAGAACAAGTATTTGATACACTGCCGATTTTGCAGGTTTTCCTAATTACAAAGCATGTAGAGGTCTGTTATTTTTTATCATAGGTACACTTCAACTGTGAGAGACGGAATCTAAAACTAAAATCCAGAAAATCACATTCTATGATTTTTAAGTAAATAATTTGCATTTTATTGCATGACATAAGTATTTGATCACCTACCAACCAGTAAGAATTCCGGCTCTCACAGACCTGTTAGTTTTTCTTTAAGAAAAGATTCTTTAAGATGGCCTGTTTTAGAGAAATGTCATCATGGAATATTGTAAGAGCTTTCATTGTCTGATTATATTCACCTTTGTTTATCCTACGGTTCTGACTTAGTGTACAGAGAGAATACTGTAAAAAAGGCCCATGTTCCGAATTCTGTTGCTGTACAAATAGTTATATTTGTTCGCTCATTAATGTCTTAATCAGAATTACATGATTGCATCTTATCTGTTCATCGTTCCCTTATGCCATAGTTCAAATCAAATCAATTGTCAGTAGAAACCACATTTGTTGAAGAAAGTCAGCCATATCAGCCATGGTTTTTTAAAAGGCAGTAAATGAGGCTGAATGAACTGTTTCTCTGCCAGACAAGGCTCCACTGATAGCCAGGTGTAGAGGTAGTAATGATTCACTCCATGGTGAATGAACTGTTTCTCTGCCAGACAAGGCTCTGATGATAGCCAGGTGTAGAGGTGGTAAGGATTCACTCCATGATCCTGAAGGGTCTGCTGTTGGGACAGCTTTATGTCGGCCCGAACAGTTTGTGGGCAACGTTTGTCACTGTTACAGTGCAACTAATGTATTGTTTAGTGTTGTGTTGTGTTGTGGATTTGCTGGCGTGCATCTAAAAAAAATGATATTGTATTTCGCTCCACCAAGATTTACATGCTAAAATCAACACTGAAAGAGAGTGACGAGGTACTTCAGCTGAATGGGGGGCCGACACTCACCGATCACCACGATGACAGTCTTTGTCAGCCAGAATGAAGGGAACAGATTGAGACACAGTCACTGTCGTATATTATCTGATACAGGCCACTTGTTTTTGGGGACTGGGTGTCTGACTGACGCACCAAATACTGACACAGTTCTTGCTTCATTTTTAAAAAGACAATGGAAAACGTCAGCCAATTCATTCAATAATAGATTACTTATATAATGGTCATCAATATGTTGGTTGCCTACAAATGTCAGATGTGAATCTGCTGAGGTGTAATGGTAACTTTAATCTTTAAACATTAAAAGTAACAGTAACAAATCCGACTCCCGACCACTGATTTTGGTAAACAGCTGAGGGATGGGGGTGGAGAAATATAGCCACTCTTTAACTCGTGGACAGAGCTATAAATACAAGTACAGGCCATTTATGATATCAAGCTCATAGCTTTTAGAGGCTGTAACCGGGCTTTTAGCGAGGTCCTGCTGAGATAGGCTTCAATTTTAATGCAATAGAAGTCTCTGCCGGCAGCGAGCCACCTGACTGACTGACACATCTATAAGGGACTATTTACGAGTTGTCTCCGAGAGTGTTTTTGTTTGTTTGTTTGGGGCAGGTATTCCCCCAGGGGTACGCGCAATGCCATCGGGGGTACGCCAAATAAAAATGTGATTCACAGTTTAAAAAAAATGTAAATTATTATTATTATTTTTTTTTTAAACATTTTTTTCCTTCATATTTTCAAACAGTTCATTTATATTTTTCAACGGGGCTATACATTTGGGTGAGTTTTTTTCTCTCTCATCTGAATAGCCTCGTTTCACTGCCAAAAATAAAATTAAACCATCTAGTGTTCAGCGAAATAACAACACAATGTCAAATACGGGTAGCCTAGACAAATAATTAATATCCAATCACATGAACCGTTACTCTCTCCCAGGAATTTCACTAACAGTCCGTATGTAGCCAAACATAGCTGCTGCTCATGTTGGTATCTGTACTGATGGCGCAAAAGCCATGACAGGGAGACCTAGTCGCTTCCGATGCCACTTGGGTACACTGCAGCATCCACCGAGAGGCTCTTGCTGCCAAGGGAATGCCTGACAGCTTGAAAGATGTTTTGAAAACCACAGTGAAAATGGGTAACTTTGTTAAAGTAAGGCCCCTGAACTCACGTGTTCAGGGGCTGGCCTATCTGGGTGATGTTTTTCCCGCTTGAATGATCTTAATCTAGGATTACAGGGACAACTATATTCAATTGTCAGGAAAAAAATTGAGGCTAAGATTAAGAAGTTGGAGCTCTTCTCTGTCTGCAATAAACAGGACAACACACAGGTCTTTCCATCATTGTATGATTTTTTTGTGTGCAAATGAACTCAAGCTTACAGACAATGTCAAATTTGATATAGCGAAGCACCTGAATGAGTTGTGTTCGCAGATACTTTCCCAAAAATGATAACACAAACAACTGGATTCGATATCCCTTTCATGCCCTGCCTCCAGTCCACTTACCGATATCTGAACAAGAGAGCCTCATCAAAATTGCAAAAATTGAATTTTAATCAGAAGCCACTGCCAGATTTCTGGATTCAGATTTGTGTTTATCAGCAAAGGAATGAGTGTTACACCGAGGCCTGTAATCTGGAGTGGGATCAATCTGGAAGAGGAGGGTCCGTCATGGTCTGGGGTGGTGTGTCAGCATCATCGGACTGAGTTTGTTGTCATTGCAGGCAATCTCAAAGCTGTGCGTTACAGGGAAGACATCCTCCTCCCTCTTGTGGTACCCTTCCTGCAGGCTCATCCAGCCATACTGCTCGTTCTGGGCTTGATTTCCTGCAAGACAGGAATGTCAGTGTTCTGCCATGGCCAAAGAAGAGCCCGGATCTCAATCCCATTGAACACGTCTGGGACCTGTTGGATTGTAGGGTGAGGGCTAGGGCCATTCCCCCCAGAAATATCCAGGAACTTGCAGGTGCCTTGGTGGGAGAGTGGGGTAACATCTCACAGCAACAACTGGCAAATATGGTGCAGTCCATGAGGAGGAGATGCGCTGCAGTTCTTAATGCAGCTGGTGGCCACACCAGATACTGACTGTTACTTTTGATTTTGACCCCTCCCTTTTTCAGGGACACATTATTCAGTTTCTGTTAGTCACATGTCTGTGGAACATGTTCAGTTTGTGTCTCAGTTGTTGAATCTTATGTTCATACAAACATTTACACGTTAAGTTTGCTGAACATAAACAAAGTTGACAGTGAGAGGAAGTTTCTTTTTTTGCCGAGTTAATGTCAGATGACCTTACATGTCCTCTCTATTTATGGTTGATCTATTTCTGGATCCAGCTTTACGAGGTAGAGGGAACAACGGTGCAGTATTGTGAACTCACAGTGAACCTCTGGAACAGCTGATGTCATAGTTTGAGGTGCTCCCCCGAAATTCGTTAAGACTGCCTCGATAGTACAGAAAAGGACAGAAACTCCAAGCTTGCCTCATTACAATTATTCAGCCACATAGATGTGCTTTATTTTGTCTGTCCTACTGAACACAAACAAGTTGGGCCAGGGGAAATTAAAAGGGCCATGAATCAGGACGAATGTGTTGAATGGAAATAACAACAACGAAAAACTCACTGCTTCAGTAGGGACAGCTTAGCTTGGGGCCTTGTGCTTCTCTCCCACTGTGACTCAGTGGGGACAGTTTAACTTGGGGCCTTGTGCTTCTCTCCCATTGTGACTCAGTGGGGACAGTTTAGCTTGGGGCCTTGTGCTTCTCTCCCAGTGTGACTCAGTGGGGACAGTTTAGCTTGGGGCCTTGTGCTTCTCTCCCATTGTGACTCA
Organism: Oncorhynchus nerka; assembly: GCF_034236695.1. Taxonomy (NCBI): domain Eukaryota; kingdom Metazoa; phylum Chordata; class Actinopteri; order Salmoniformes; family Salmonidae; genus Oncorhynchus; species Oncorhynchus nerka. The sequence goes on from NC_088415.1 coordinate 89,492,848, forward strand.
GTGGGGACAGCTTAGCTTGGGGCCTTGTGCTTCTCTCCCAGTGTGACTCAGTGGGGACAGTTTAGCTTGGGGCCTTGTGCTTCTCTCCCATTGTGACTCAGTGGGGATAGTTTAGCTTGGGGCCTTGTGCTTCTCTCCCAGTGTGACTCAGTGGGGACAGTTTAGCTTGGGGCCTTGTGCTTCTCTCCCAGTGTGACTCAGTGGGGACAGTTTAGCTTGGGCCCTTGTGCTTCTCTCCCAGTGTGACTCAGTGGGGACAGTTTAGCTCGGGGCCTTGTGCTTCTCTCCCATTGTGACTTAGTGGGGAGAGTTTAGCTTGGGGCCTTGTGCTTCTCTCCCATTGTGACTCAGTGGGGACAGTTTAGCTTGGGGCCTTGTGCTTCTCTCCCATTGTGACTCAGTGAGGACAGTTTAGCTTGGGGCCTTGTGCTTCTCTCCCATTGTGACTCAGTAGGGATAGTTTAGCTTGGGGCCTTGTGCTTCTCTCCCATTGTGACTCAGTAGGGATAGTTTAGCTTGGGGCCTTGTGCTTCTCTCCTAGTGTGACTCAGTGGGGACAGCTTAGCTTGGGGCCTTGTGCTTCTCTCCCAGTGTGACTCAGTGGGGACAGCTTAGCTTGGGGCCTTGTGCTTCTCTCCCAGTGTGACTCAAGCACCATAAGTGACCAACACAGTAAGTTCATCGGTAGTTAAATCCTTATTTAAAAAAATATTGTAATTTTCTGTTTTCGGCATTGTCTCTCCTGGCTCTCTACATATACACCAGCCCCGCGCCCTCGACCATGACGGATTAGGCTGGGCTGGACCCCCAGAAGAAAAGGCTTAGTTGGCACAAAATGGCGGCTCGGTTGAGGCTTTGCAGCGATGGACTAATCCTAGTCTTCGTCTCACATGGCACCCTATACCCTATGTAGTGCACTACTTTTTGAACAGAGCCCTATGGAGGTTGGTCAAAAGTAGTGCACTATAAAGGGAATAGGTTGCCATGTGAGATGCAGACCCAGTGCCCCAGACAGGCAGGAAGAACTTTGGGCGTCTGAAGAACATGTGGGAGAGGTCTTCAGAAATACAAGGATGCTGCCACACAATGTATTCTCCACGATAACAGGGTTGAACATCGTGGCCAAATCATGTAAATACATCATATAACCATGCTTCATATATCTTTGGAAATTCAAGATGATCGTTGGAGATAGAAACTCAAAGCATCTCGGAGTAGGAAAGCTGATCTTGGATCAGACCCCCCCCCCCCCCCCCCCGTCACGGCCGTTGAAAGTGGCGTGGTGAGCGTACATAGTCCTTATATTTATATGTAAATAATACAAAAAAACAACCGTGACGCTTCAGGCTATAGTGCCAACAAACAAAGACAACTTCCCACACAGAAAGGAGGGGAAAAGGGCTACCTAAGTATGGTTCCCAATCAGAGACAACGATAGACAGCTGCCCCTGACTGAGAACCATACCCGGCCAAAACATAGAAAAACAAAATCATAGAAAACGAAACCTAGAATGCCCACCCCAAATCACACCCTGACCAAACCAAATAGAGACATGAAAACGATTTCTAAGGTCAGGGCGTGACAACCCCCACCCCCCCCCGTCAATATAATCTGATTCATTATGATCTAAGAGGCAAAACTGATCTTAGATCAGTTGACTATAGGAGGCCATAATATCTAGCGCTATCAACAGAAAATATGTTGAGTCATTCTGTCTATCAGAGATGGTGTTAAGCAAAGAGATCATTGGGGGAAGTAATAACACAACTGTAGCTTTGAAAGGGACCTTTCACTCAAACCTCTGTTTTCTCAGGAGCCTGAGGTAACTGGAAACCGACTGTATCTATCCCGTCTCTCTCTCTCTAGTTCTCTCTATCCCCAAAATAATAATCACAAACCAATCTGTTGATAGACACCTTAGGTGAAAGGGCCCAGAGAGAGAGAGAGAGATAGAGAGAGAGAAGAGGAGAGGAGAGGAGAGAGAGAGAGAGAGAGAGAGAGAGAGAGAGAGAGAGAGAGAGAGAGAGAGATTTACAAAGGGGCAAGATAAAGAAACCCAAAAGTAAAAAAGAAAGGGTTGAAAAGAACAAAAGAGTATTGGGGAAAAGCCTGAATGTAGAAGTTGTCTGAGGTTTAACTTGTTTGAAAACCATGTGAAGAATGAAATACAAACTACACTGTCTCCCTACATCCCATAGCTGTAAGCTGCACGAGGAGCTTGGTTGGACCATGGCACCTCCTAACATAGAGTGTGACTGACAAACACATGGGAGAATCTCAGTGGAGAAAATAACCTTATGCATGGCACAACATCGTTCAACACAACAACCTCTTCATAAGGCAGCCTGAGATGGAAATAGACTGGCTCTAACCAGAATAGAAAGAGGAGTGGGAGGCCCCGGTGCACAACTGAGTAAGAGGACAAGTACATTAGTGTGTCTAGTTTGAGAAACAGATGCCTCACAAGTCCTCAACTGGCAGTTAAATAGAACCCGCAAAACACATCTCAACGTCAACAGTTCGCTGCTCTGGCCCCCCAATGGTGGAACAAACTCCCTCACGACGCCAGGACAGCGGAGTCAATCACCACCTTCCGGAGACACCTGAAACCCCACCTCTTTAAGGAATACCTAGGATAGGATAAAGTAATCCTTCTCACCCCCCCTTAGATGCACTATTGTAAAGTGGCTGCTCCACTGGATGTCATAAGGTGAATGCACCAATTTGTAAGTCGCTCTGGATAAGAGCGTCTGCTAAATGACTTAAATGTAAAATGTAAATGTAAGAGGCGACTCCAGGATGCTGGCCTTCTAGGCAGCTCCAGATACTCAACTAGTCTAACGAAGGCCAGTTTTATTGCTTCTTGAATCAACACGACAGTTTTCAGCTGTGCTAACATAATTGCAAAAGGGTTTTCTAATGACCAATTAGCCATTTAAAATTATAAACTTGGATTAGCTAACACAACTTGCCATTAGAACACAGGAGTGATGGTTGCTGATAATGGGCCTCTGTACGCCTATGTAGATATTCCATAAAATAAATCTGCCGTTTCCAGCTACAATAGTCATTTACAACATTAACAATGTCTACACTGTATTTCTGATCAATTTTATGTTATTTTAACGGACAAAAAAATTGATTTTCTTTCAAAAACAAGGACATTCCTTAGTGACCTCAAACTTTTGAAGGGTAGTGTATATTTTATTTTTTGTGTGATTTTGTTTGTGACAACCAGCAATTATCTAAGCAATTCGATCCCACTCCCTCTCGCATGCCAAGCGAGCAATCTACCACTTGAGCTAATTCCCCAGTTCTACAGTGAAGTGGTTAATGCCTGATGTTCTATAGCGAAGTTCTTAAGGTCTGATGTTCTACCTGATGTTCTACAGTGAAGTTCTTAAGGCCTGATGTTCTATAGCGAAGTTCTTAAGGTCTGATGTTCTACAGTGAAGTTCTTAAGGCCTGATGTTCTATAGTAAAGTTCTTAAGGCCTGATGTTCTATAGTAAAGTTCTTAAGGCCTGATGTTCTATAGTAAAGTTCTTAAGGCCTGATGTTCTATAGTAAAGTTCTTAGGGCCTGATGTTCTATAGTAAAGTTCTTAAGGCCTGATGTTCTATAGTAAAGTTCTTAAGGCCTGATGTTCTACAGTGAAGTTCTTAAGGCCTGATGTTCTATAGTGAAGTTCTTAAGGCCTGATGTTCTATAGCGAAGTTCTTAAAGTCTGATGTTCTACAGTGAAGTTCTTAAGGCCTGATGTTCTATAGTAAAGTTCTTAAGGCCTGATCTTCTACAGTGAAGTTCTTAAGGCCTGATGTTCTATAGTGAAGTTATTAAGGCCTGATGTCCTACAGTGAAGCTCTTAAAGGCCTGATGTTCTATAGTGAAGTTCTTAAGGCCTGATGTTCTATAGTGAAGTTGTTCATACCTGATGTTCTACAGTGAAGTTGTTTTATGTATTTAACTAGGCAAGTCAGTTGAGAACAAATTGTTATTTACAATGATAGCCTACCTCAGACAACACTGGGCCAATTGTGCGCCGCCCTATGGGACTCCCAATCACTCCTGGTTGTGATACGGCCTGGAATCGAACCAGGGTCTGTAGTGATACCTCTAGCACTGAGATGCAGTGCCTTAGACAGCTGCGCCACTCGGGTAGCCCTAAAACAGTTTTGTCATTGCGCTGCGAGCAAGGTTTAAACCTGACTGAGGAGATTTCAAGTCCAACGCCTTGACCACTTCGCCATCGCAGCTTGCTCAGTTGTTAATGGCTGATGTTCTGCAGGGAAGTTGTTCATTTGAAAGCATGGAACTCCTTTGACTCTCTTGTAATGTTAGAAGATATGAATTCATCTCGCAACTGTGATTGGTGAGACACTACTCCATCAGTGTACATACTCAGTATTTTATATTCCAACAGTGTACACTGTTAATGCAGTAAAACATCAGATATCAGTCAAGGGGCCACATGAAGGAGCTTGCAGGCCTAATGTGGCCCTGATTTGTTTTGGTAAAATGGCTTACCCAGTAGTGTGAGGATGCAGGCCAGGATGGCAATGAGGGCCCCGGTGCTGAGGCCCGCTGAGAGCATGGAGTTCTCACTCCCACACGACTGGGGGATCCCATCAGGGTCGCAGTCGCACACCCGGATGGACAGAGTGTTGGTGCTGCTCAGGGCGGGGCTCCCATTGTCCATGATGAGGACGGGGAGGCGGTACACGTTCTGGTGGCGGCGCTGGAAACCCCCTCGCTTGGTCAGCACAGAAGCCGTATTGTCTCGGGGAAGGGGGGGAGGCATATCAATACACTGATAAAATTGTGTTCAGAGAGTAATACTTGGTGGATTCCGAAAAAACCATGACAAACATTAGCTGATATGGGGTTTACATAATGGAAAATAGACAATCAAGGTAAGGAAACCACAATATGGTTGTGGAGCTGCTCCTGCCTGGTGACCAAGCATCCATTTTGAATGGCTCCCTTATTTGTTTAGACTGTTCTGCTGCCAACTGTGCAAGTTTTATCGGCCCAATATGACCATGTGTCTGTCCGGTTAGTGCTATCCGGGATCCTTGTGGCGTTTCTACCCTATACCCTAACCTTTACCCCTACCCATTCTGGGTCAGGCACTTACCTTTGTTGTCTCTCAGGGTGAAGTTGAGATTCCCAGCAGCCTCAGCGGTCAGGGAGAAGAAGAAGCGGTGTCCACTCTGAGGCTGGTCTCGGTCAACAGCACTGATGGTCTCAATGACCTGTAGGGGATAGATGACCAAAGGTTACATTCAGTTCAGGTCAGTTCAGGTTATTGTGTTGCATTCTGGAGTACGGTGTCTATATTAGAACAGTCTCAGCAGGACTTGTATTTATCTACTGTCGAGAGCTGTCTTAATATTACGGAACCCCTTAAGGGTCATAGTGGGAGAAAAAAGTCAATTCCCTCCTTTTTTTTCATCTGTTGCCTCAGATGTTTTTATTTGTTCAATATAAAAATGTTCTCCCTCGATATAAAAATGTGTTCCTTCGATATAAAAATGTGCTCCCTCAATATAAAAATGTGCTCCCTCAATATAAAAATGTGCTCCCTCAATATAAAAATGTGCTCCCTCAATATAAAAATGTGCTCCCTCAATATAAAAATGTGCTCCCTCAATATAAAAATGTGCTCCCTCAATATAAAATGTGTTCTCTCAATATAAAATGTGTTCTCTCAATATAAAATGTGCTCCCTCAATATAAAAATGTGCTCCCTCAATATAAAAATGTGTTCCCTCAATATAAAAATGTGCTCCCGGGCCTTCCGAGTGGAACAGCAGTATAAGGCACTGCAATGCAGTGCTAATGGCATCACTACAGACCGGGTTCGTTCCCGGGCTGTTTCACCACCGGCCGTGATCGGGTGTCCCATAGGGTGGCACAAGTGCCGTCCAGGTTAGGGGAGGGTTTGACTGGGGAAGCTATACCTGGCTCATCATGCTCTAGTGACTCCTTGTGGTGGGCCGGACGCCTCCAGGCTGACCTCTGTTGTCAGTTGAACAGTGTTTCTTCCAAACACATTGATGCAACTGGCTTCTGTGTTAAAAAGTTAACTTCTTATGGCTGCAGGGGCAGTATTGAGTAGATTGGATGAAAGGTGCCCAGAGGTGCCCAGAGTAAACGGCCTGCTCCTCATTCCCAGTTGCTAATATATGCATATTATAATTAGTATTGGATAGAAAACACTCTGAAGTTTCTAAAACTGTTTGAATGATGTCTGTGAATATAACAGAACTCATATGGCAGGCAAAAACCTGAGATGAAATCCAAACAGGAAGTGAGAAATCTGAGGTTGGTCGATTTTCAACCCGGGCCCAATTGAATTTACAGTGGAATATGGATGAAGTTGCACTTCCTAGGGCTTCCACTAGATGTCAACCCTCTTTAGAAACTTGAATGAGGCTTCTACTGTATTGTGAGGCTGAATGAGAGGGGAATGAGTCAGGTTACTGGCAGAGAGCCATTTCCTGGTCACACGCAATTCACATATCGACCTGCGTTCCATTGCTTCTCTAGACACAAAGGAATTCTCCGGTTGGAACTTTATTGAAGATTTATGATAACAACACCCTAAAGATTGATTCTATACTTAGTTTTAAATGTTTCAACAAGATTACCTTTATACAGTGCCTTGCGAAAGTATTCGGCCCCCTTGAACTTTGTGACCTTTTGCCACATTTCAGGCTTCAAACATAAAGATATAAAACTGTATTTTTTTGTGAAGAATCAACAACAAGTGGGACACAATCATGAAGTGGAACGACATTTATTGGATATTTCAAACTTTTTTAACAAATCAAAAACTGAAAAATTGGGCGTGCAAAATTATTCAGCCCCCTTAAGTTAATACTTTGTAGCGCCACCTTTTGCTGTGATTACAGCTGTAAGCCGCTTGGGGTATGTCTCTATCAGTTTTGCACATCGAGAGACTGAAATTTTTTCCCATTCCTCCTTGCAAAACAGCTCGAGCTCAGTGAGGTTGGATGGAGAGCATTTGTGAACAGCAGTTTTCAGTTCTTTCCACAGATTCTCGATTGGATTCAGGTCTGGACTTTGACTTGGCCATTCTAACACCTGGATATGTTTATTTTTGAACCATTCCATTGTAGATTTTGCTTTATGTTTTGGATCATTGTCTTGTTGGAAGACAAATCTCCGTCCCAGTCTCAGGTCTTTTGCAGACTCCATCAGGTTTTCTTCCAGAATGGTCCTGTATTTGGCTCCATCCATCTTCCCATCAATTTTAACCATCTTCCCTGTCCCTGCTGAAGAAAAGCAGGCCCAAACCATGATGCTGCCACCACCATGTTTGACAGTGGGGATGGTGTGTTCAGGGTGATGTGCTGTGTTGCTTTTACGCCAAACATAACGTTTTGCATTGTTGCCAAAAATTTCAATTTTGGTTTCATCTGACCAGAGCACCTTCTTCCACATGTTTGGTGTGTCTCCCAGGTGGCTTGTGGCAAACTTTAAACGACACTTTTTATGGATATCTTTAAGAAATGGCTTTCTTCTTGCCACTCTTCCATAAAGGCCAGATTTGTGCAATATACGACTGATTGTTGTCCTATGGACAGAGTCTCCCACCTCAGCTGTAGATCTCTGCAGTTCATCCAGAGTGATCATGGGCCTCTTGGCTGCATCTCTCATCAGTCTTCTCCTTGTATGAGCTGAAAGTTTAGAGGGACGGCCAGGTCTTGGTAGATTTGCAGTGGTCTGATACTCCTTCCATTTCAATATTATCGCTTGCACAGTGCTCCTTGGGATGTTTAAAGCTTGGGAAATCTTTTTGTATCCAAATCCGGCTTTAAACTTCTTCACAACAGTATCTCGGACCTGCCTGGTGTGTTCCTTGTTCTTCATGATGCTCTCTGCGCTTTTAACGGACCTCTGAGACTATCACAGTGCAGGTGCATTCATACGGAGACTTGATTACACACAGGTGGATTGTATTTATCATCATTAGTCATTTAGGTCAACATTGGATCATTGAGAGATCCTCACTGAACTTCTGGAGAGAGTTTGCTGCACTGAAAGTAAAGGGGCTGAATAATTTTGCACGCCCAATTTTTCAGTTTTTGATTTGTTAAAAAAGTTTGAAATATCCAATAAATGTCGTTCCACTTCATGATTGTGTCCCACTTGTTGTTGATTCTTCACAAAAAAATACAGTTTTATATCTTTATGTTTGAAGCCTGAAATGTGGCAAAAGGTCGCAAAGTTCAAGGGGGCCGAATACTTTCGCAAGGCACTGTATATAAGATACATGTATGTTTGAAGAATTTTAATTATGGGATTTCTGTTGTTTTGAATTTGGCATCCTGCACTTGCACTGGCTGTTGTCATATCATCCCGTTAATGGGATTGCAGCCCTAAGAAGTTTTAAGAAGCGCAGTTTGGCGGGTCATGTTTCGGAGGATGCATGACTCGACCTTCACCTCTCCCGAGCCCGTTGGGGAGCTGCAGCGATGAGACCAGATTGAAATCGGGGAGGGAAGAAAAAGGGTAAAATACCAAAAAAATGTAATAATAATGTGTTCTCTCAAATGCTTTTATTAATGACCTCTATTCATTAATTTGTTCCTCTGGATCTCTCCTGCAGATTCGAGTGCATGTCTTTATCATGGATTGATCAGAGTTCATCTACTTCAATCTGGGCATGAAATACAAAGATTTTCTTTGTTGTTTGAATATATTATTGCGATAACCCGATTTATTTACAGAATATTTACTCCCTTTTTCAGAACCATAGATGATATGGCTGACTTGATAAACCACAAATCAAATGTTAAGCTACTCCTGACTCCTGGTGGATTTGCGGAGCCTATCTGAGGATTAGCCTGGCTGTTTTCTTTCTCCACCACCTTTCTCCACCCCCAAAGGGGGTCATAATATGAACTCTATACTGGACCACTGAGTGAAAAAAGAAGAGCCAAATCAACATTTATAATAAAAATGCACAGACAACATTTTCAGAGATGACAATAGGTCACACCAAGAGATAGAGACATATACTGTAAAACACCAGCTATAACGTCTGACAATATGGATGGTGATATTAGTGATACATTGAGGGGAAAGGCAGTACCACACTGGGACTAATTTAGAAGACCGTTACACCACCTACATAATCCCCATTGAACCCTCCTGCGTGTGGTTAGGATTAGCCTCTTACCAATAATGATGACCCTTTCAACAATACTCATAAAAATAACAATAATGTTACATTGGTATGTTTTTAATTAAGTTGATATAGAGTATTGTTAGTAGAACCTGGTATTATATTTATATGATATGACTTGATAAATGTGTGTGTATTGCAAGCTGGGTCTGCTGCAGAACAACAAAAAGAGGAAGGCCCCAAAATTTGTCAAAGACTCCAACCACCAAGTCTGGAACCAACAGGACAGCTTCTATCCCCAAGCCATAAGATTGCTTAATAGTTAGTCCAAAGTGATTGGTTAACTATTTAACTATATGCATTTACTCTCTTTGCACTAGCTCTTTTGACTCATCACATACGCTGATGCTACTGTCTATTATCTATCCTGTTGCCTGGTCACTTTATCCCTACCTATATGTACATACATTGCCTACAGAAAGTATTCATACCCATTGACTTATTTCACATTTTGTTGTGTTTGAATTCAAAATGGATTCAATAATATGTTTATTCCTCACCCATCTACACACAATACCCCATAATGACAAAGTGAAAACATGTTTTTAGAAATGTTTGCAAATGTATTTAATATGAAATATAGAAATATCTCATTTACATTAGTATTAACACCCCTGAGTCAATACTTTTTAGAAGCACTTTTGGCAGTGACTACAACTTAGTCTTTCAGGGTAAGTTTCTTAGAAATTTCCACACCTGGATTGTGCAACATTTGCCCATTATTCTTTTCAAAATTATTCAAGCTCTGACACATTGGTTGTTGATCCTTGACAACCATTTTCAGGTTTTGCCATAGATTTTCCAATATTTTCAAGTCAAACTGTAACTCAGCCACTCAGGAACATTCACCATCTTCTTGGTAAGCAACTCCAGTGTAGATATGGCCTTATGTTTTAGGTTATTGTCCTGCTGAAAGGTGAATTCATCTCCCAGTGTCTGGTGGAAAGCAGATTGAACCAGGATTTTCTCTAGGATTTTGCATGTGCTTAGCTCCAATCTATAATTTTTTTTTATCCTGAAAAACTCTCCAGTCCTTAATGATTAAAAGCATACCTATAACATGACGCAGCCACCACTATGCTTGTAAATATGGAGAGTAGTACTCAGTAATGTGTTGTATTGGATTTTTAAAATTCTGTACAGGCTTCCTTTTTGTCACTCTGTCAATGATTTGGCCCTGATTTTTTGTTGTTCAGTATTACTTTACTGCCTTGTTGCAAACCAGATACATGTTTTGGAATATTTTTATTCTGTACGGACTTCCTCCTTTTCACTGTCAGTTGAGTTTGTATTGTGGAGTTACTATAATGTTGTTGATTCATCCTCAGGTTTCTCCCGCCACAACCATTAAACTCTGTAACTGTTTTAAAGTCACCATTGGCCTCATTGTGAAATCCCTGAGCAATTTCCTTCCTCTCCGGCTACTAAGTTAAGAAAGGACGCCTGTATCTTTGTAGTGACTGGGTGTATTGATTTTTGTAATTTTTATTTTATTTAACCTTTATTTAACTAGGCAAGTCAGTTAAGAACACATTTTTACTTTACAATGATGGCCTACCCCGGCCAAACCCTAACCCGGACGACACTGAGCCAATTGTACATTGCTCTATGGGACTCCCGATCACAGCGGGTTGTGATACAGCCTGGAATTGGACACGGTCTGTAGTGACACCTCTAGTACTGAGATGCAGTGCCTTAGACCGCAGCACCACTCGGGAGCTCCGAGTTGATACACTGGCCAAAGTGTAATTATTAACTTCACCATGTTCAAAGGGATATTTTTTTACCCATCTATCAATAGGTGCACTTCTTTGCGAGGCAATGGAAGACCTCCCTGGTCTTTGTGGTTGAATCTGTGTAAGAAATTCACTGCTTGACTGAGGGACCTTACACATAATTATATGTGTAGGGTACAGAGATGAGGAAGTCGTTCACACAGGTGAGTCCATGCAACTTATTACGTGACATGTTGAGCACATATTTTACTCCTGAACTTATTTAGGCTTGCCATAAGAAATGGGGTTGAATACTTATTGACTCAAGACATTTGCAGCTTTTTATTAAGTTATAAAAATGTCCAAAAACACAATTCCACTTTGACATTATAAGGTATTATGTGTAGGCAGTGACAGAAAACAATCTAAATGTAATCCGTTTTAAATTCAGGCTGTAACAAAACAAACATGTTTAAAAGGCAAAGGGGTGCGAATACTTCTGGCACTGTATCTACCTCCATTACCTCGTACCCCTGCACTTCGACTTGGTACTGGTATCCTGTGTATATAACCACGTTATCATTACTAATTGTGTATATATTCCTTGGTCCTATTTTTTTTCTATAATCACAAACATTTTTCACTCTGCATTGTTGGGATGCATGTGACAAATAACATTTGACTTGAAATAGATTAAAATACATAAGAGTGTGAATTCTATTATTATATCACCTTGAAATGATCTCATAGACACCATCATATCACTTCCAAACCAAATGGAAAAGGGACAGCGTGAGTTTAAGCCAAATAACTAATACTGCACATACACACACACACACACACACACACACACACACACACACACACACACACACACACACACACACACACACACACACACACACACACACACACACACGCACACACAGAAATCAGTACATTAAAGTGGAAAAGCCATTCCCGGGCTTACGATTTATGACACACATGAAATAAAAAACACACCATTTAAAAGTGCTGTGTTTAAAAGATGATTATCAGTGGAGGCCCCATCAGGTGGCGCTATAAGAAGATTCCCCCCGGCCCGACGCTCTGCGGTTGCCTAATCCCCCTAGCTTTGGCTGGGTAAAACACCGGCCGTGCCGAGCCCTGCCCTCGTGAAGAGCAAGTCAGCACAAAACCTCAATATGAGAAAATCTCCTGGAAACTGGAAATGCACCACCACGCCAACAGGGTTTCTGTCCCAAATGGGACCCTCTTCCCTACATAGTTCACTACTTTTGACCAGAGCCCTATGGCACCCAATTCCCCACATAGTGCACTACTTTTGACCAGAGCCCTATGGCACCCAAATCCCTCTTTAGTGCACTACTTTTGACCAGAGCCCTATGGCACCCAATTCCCTCTATAGTGCACTACTATAGACCAGAGCCCTATGTCACCCAATTCCCTACATAGTGCACTACTTTTGACCAGAGCCCTATATAATGAATATGATTCAATTTGGGATGCACAGTGGGAGTGAGTAAAGCGACAACAACTGTATTTTTTTTGTTGTTGTGATAAATCGACATAAATCCCTAAATATGCCACCTTGTCCGTGCGAGGATTTAAAGTTTAAACCCACGTGATTATCTGGATGGATTTAGTGTCTTATTTGTTTAGGTATGTCAATATGTGGTGTCCCGTCTCACTTAACAGTGAGTGAATATTTGGCACAGGACTTTGAGAGGTTTAAGGGCTTTTTTAGGAACATCAAATAAATCATGTATAAATAAACAGTTTATTTTATATAAGTGTTATTTGTGTGTTTGGTTTATTTTCTATTTTGTTTTAATATTCTGTTTGATTTATTTATGAGCACATTTTCCCAACATGTTGCGTTTATATTTGTTTTCAGTATATTGCTATGAGGACAGGGTTCAAAAACGGTGTCAAGGGTCAAGTAGCCGACAGCGAGATAGATATGTAAATTATAGATCGTATAACATACACTTGGAAGATAGCATGCTTTACCCATATATACTGTATTTTTCAACCTTTCAAGATCATGCTATTTCCCCAAAATGGGCCCTTGACTGAAAAGTGGCCATGGTTAATGGTACTATAGGTATATTATAGGTACAGTATATATATATACACACAAAAGTATGTGGACTCCGCTTCAAATGAATGGATTCGGCTACTTCAGCCACACCCGTTGCTGATAAGTGTATAACATTGTTGCAGACAGTCATGCAATCTCGATAGACAAACATTGGCAGCAGAATGGCCTTACTGAAGAGCTCAGTGACTTTTAACGTGGCACCGTCATAGGATGCCACCTTTCCAACAAGTCAGTTATTGAAATTTCTGCCCTGCTAGATCTGCACCGGTCAACATCTAGGAGCAACAACGGCTCAGCCGCAAAGTGGTAGGCCACACAAGCTCCCAGAACCGGACCACCGTGTACTGAAGCACGTAGCGCGTAGCGGGTAGAAATCGAGTTCCAAACTGCCGCTGGAATCAACGTCAGCACAATAACTGTTAGTCTGGAGCTTCATGTAATGGGTTTCCATGGTTTCCATGGCCAAGCAGCCGCACACAAGCCACTGGACTCAGTGGAAACACATTCTCTGGATGGATGAATCACGCTTCACTATCTGGCAGTCCGAAGGACGAATGTCGGTTTAGCGGTGCCAGGAGAACACTACCTGCCCCAATGCATAGTTCCAACTGTAAAGTTTGGTGGAGGAGGAATAACGGTCTTAACGCTACAGCATACAATGACATTCTAGACGATTCTGGAATGTCATTCTAGAATTGTGAGTCTAGAATCGGGGGAAGGCCCTTTCCTGTTCCAGCATGGCAATAACCCCGTGCACAAAGCGAGGTCCATTCAGAAATGCATGTCGAGATCGGTGTGGAAGAACTTGACTGGCCTGAACAGAGCCCTGACCTCAAACCCATCGAACACCGACTGCGAGGCAGGCCTAATCGCCCAACATCAGTGCCTCGACCTCACTAATGCTCTTGTGGCTGAATGGAAGCAAATCTCCGCAGCAATGTTCCAACACCTAGCAGACACCTTCCCAGAACCCATATACTTTTGATCGTGTAGTGTATATACTTCCCAGAACCAGTGTCCATATACTTTTGATTGTGTAGTGTATATACTTCCCAGAACCAGTGTCCATATACTTTTGAATCGTTTAGTGTATTTACTTCCCAGAACCAGTGTCCATATAATTTTGATCGTCTAGTGTATATACTTCCCAGAACCAGTGTCCATATACTTTTGATTGTGTAGTGTATATACTTCCCAGAACCAGTGTCCATATAATTTTGATCGTGTGGTGTATATACTTCCCAGAACCAGTGTCCATATACTTTTGATCGTGTAGTGTATATTGTAGGTGTATTATTATATCGGTTATCTGTGATAACAAACTGTAACCTTTTTAACACTATTATCCATCGCTCCATGGAAGCCCCCCTAGAGAACATGCAGTCAGCTAGAAATGCTACACATGTATGAAAGGCTGGGCAGAGACGACACCTCAGACCCGTCACGCTACAGTGGGTTTACTTGTTAGCCAGACAGTTACTATTCAAATCCTATAGCAGCCATTTAGGAAGGCAGCAGCCTTTATGGAAAAAGACTTACATTCAAATAATAACTTTGACAAGTGCTGGACCGACATATAACAATGGTACTCTGTATGGGATTTAGTATTCTTCTTCTTCTTCATCGTCTGCCATTGTGTGAAAAACACCTGGCAGTCAAAATCAGCTCTGGACGACACATCATAACCAATAATGGGATGACAGTTGGAAAAATGGCCGAATCAAGGGCACCTAAACAATAGAGCAGGCACCCTGAGATAGAAAACAGAAGGCAGAGCGAGACAAACTACACGAATAACCCCATTGCAGGTGTGGGATGCCGATGGGACTTAGGGACTGACGCTTACACACCCGTCATCTGTTTTCCATTGCAATGGCTGAAGTGGAAACCTTTTGGGGTTTAGGAAATGAATACATTTGGCTTGTTCATTATTGCTTTGCTTTTGTAAGGAAAAACTCCAGGGAGGAGCATGGGTCATGTCAGGATAGTGCCAATAACAATGAACAACTAGGAACAGCTATTGGTGATCCCTTGTATTGACTCTCCTTCAAAAGGCAAACGTTTTAGTTTACCTTGATTTAACTAGGCAAATCAGTTAAAAGAACAAATGATTATTTACAATGACGGCCTACCCCGACCAAACCTGGACGAGGCGCCACCCAATGGACACATAATAAATATGACAGTGACGGCAAGATGTTATTGCTTTACAAATGAACTTTAAGAATGCCATTGCAGATTTGAATTATTTCTATCTAAATTGAAATATCTAGGTGTGTGGACCGACGGTGGGAAAGGTATCCTTAATTTACTGAAAATACCCTATCGGACAGAAAGAGACACACCTCCCAAAACACAAACCTAAATCTAAGGGTTTGTGGTTCTTGTAGTCTCTTATCATCTCATTCAAACCATACAGCCAACATGCAAGCTTTTACGTAAACGATTAGTGTTGCTTGCTGTTTGGGGTTTTAGGCTGGGTTTCTGTACAGCACTTTGAGATATCAGCTGATGTACGAAGGGCTATATAAATAAATTTGATTTGTTTTGAAATTTGATTTGATTAGCGACTACCTTTCCATAGTGTATCTTTAAGTTCTTAATGAGAGATAAACAGTCTTTTAAGGCTCCAAAGAGACTGAAACAAATGACACGAAGGGAAAACCGACCACAGGACAAACATCCATTTATGTTTACTCTTTGCTGTCACAATGATAAGGGCTTTTTCTACATTAAAATGTGTCTTTAGCACATAATTATTGAAACGTTATTATAATTATACTGAAAGGTAATTAAGTCATAACAGATGACATACAAAACGTGATTTACAAAAACGTACAATGCTCTTTTGTTTTCATATTTAAATCATTTGTTCCTCCGGGTGTATTTTTTGAATAAGAAAGCATTGGGAACAAGGTATTCTCGGGGATATGATGCAATAACTAAGAAAGAGACTAATATGAGTATTTTCCTGTTATGGTTATGGTACTTGTATTGAGAGGTGTTATGCTCAAATTTGTAAAAAACAAACATTTGTCCCAGGTTCTGGAGTAAATTGTAATATGGAACAGAAATTAAATGTACAAACTTGTAGGCTTCCCAAGTTTCATTAGAAACATGGTTGGGGCATATGTTATTTTATTTGTATTTTTAAATTTTATTTAACTAGGCAAGTCAGTTTAAGAACACATTCTTATTCTGATTAAATGCCATATGCTTGATAAAACTAGGTACTTGGGAGTAGGTACCAGTGTGCAGATTTATTTTTTGCTCTCGGTTCTTAGTAATTGCTATTTTCTTCTAATAGTCAAACATGTGACAACCAGCCCTAGTCTCCCTTACCGCTGACCATTGCAACCGGTCATTACCCTTTGTAACAACAAAACATGCCTGCTTGATTGTAATACCCTTCCAGCTTAGACCCCTGTCCTACAATACAGTTTCCTGTTGACAGATTGAAGTACACCACAAACCCCTTCTTAGCGTTCCCCCCCCCCCCCCCCAGCTGAACGTCCAGGCTACACAACCAGGACTACCCAATCAATAAGAAACCTCTAAGAACTTAAAAATAAGAACACAAATTTCTCAACAATCTATTGACTATTTTGTTTGTGATTGTGACCACTTCAACAACCCTCACGCACGGTCTCAGAAGTTTTGATTAGATTTCCCCTTTATGCTCAGTCTTCCCGCTGTTTCTCTCAACGGGCCGGTAGGTACACTGTGCCCAGTATGTTGTTTCTAAGGCCTTAATGGTAGCTGTTTGAGATGTCTTCATGTTATCATTGATAATGAATGCTACTCTCTTTCACACCAGGGTTTACGGTAGCTATCCCTTGGTCACAGACTTGCTTCCACAGGAGAATTAGTGAGGTCGGGTTCTCGTCAGACGGGAGTCCTAAGGGAGAGACAGAAGAATGCAAACAATATTCTCTCACTCACTCACACACACACACTCACACTCACACTCACACACACACACACACACACACACACACACACACACACACACACACACACACACACACACACACACACACACACACACACACAAACTGTCTTCAAGCCCTCTTTGTGGCAGCTTAGTCAATCAGGGACACAATCAAGTTGTTTGTTTTTACAGGATTGGCCTTGTCATCCAATTACAATCAGGTATTGGCAGTGAATGCCGAACTCACAGGAGTCTAAGGCACTGTTGACGTTGGTTTTGTAAATATTATATACAGTTGAAGTCGGAAGTTTACATACACTTAGGTTGGAGTCAGATTTGTGTGTATTGTTGTGATACTTTGTTGTGTCAGATACTAATGCACTGTTGGAGCTCGGATTTAAACATGATTTAACCATGGTGAACATACATCTCGCCAATGCAAAACCAAAGAAGTTGACTTTTATGTCATATGCGTAAGTTACAGTTTTGATATTCTTTGCTACTCCTTATCTGATGATGGTCTATTGAGATCCCAGCAGCATCAAAATCATTGTTTTGTTACTAAAGCACCTTATACCACCCACCACTGCGACCTGTATGCTCTAGTCGACTGGCCCTCGCTACATATTCGTCGCCAGACCCACTGGCTCCAGGTCATCTACAAGTCCATGCTAGGTAAAGCTCCGCCTTATCTCAGTTCACTGGTCACGATGGCAACACCCACCCGTAGCACGCGCTCCAGCAGGTGTATCTCACTGATCATCCCTAAAGCCAACATCTCATTTGGCCGCCTTTCGTTTCAGTTCTCTGCTTCCTGTGACTGGAACGAATTGCAAAAATCGCTGAAGTTGGAGACTTTTATCTCCCTCACCAACTTCAAACATCTGCTATCTGAGCAGCTAACTGATCACTGCAGCTGTACATAGTCTATCGGTAAATAGCCCACCCAATTTACCTACCTCATCCCCATACCGTTTATATTTATTCACTTTTCTGCTCTTTTGCACACCAGTATCTCTACCTGTACATGACCATCTGATCATTTATCACTCCAGTGTTAATCTGCAAAATTGTAATTATTCGCCTACCTCCTCATGCCTTTTGCACACAATGTATATAGACTCTCTTTTTTTCTACTGTGTTATTGACTTGTTAATAGTTTACTCCATGTGTAACTCTGTGTTGTCTGTTCACACTGCTATGCTTTATCTTGGCCAGGTCGCAGTTGTAAATGAGAACTTGTTCTCAACTAGCCTACCTGGTTAAATAAAGGTGAAATAAAAAAAAATAAAAAATCATTGTCCAGAAGTTTCTTTTTTAAAGTAGTACAGGAATCCACTTAATTCATTTGGGAGAAGGTGTATGTACAGTATGTAGGCTAGGGTTTTTCATGTTGTTTTGCTCAGTGTCTCTCGGTGCGGGCAAACGGGGACTCCTTTCAATTGGTTAAGTGGCCTCGGGATGACAATGATTTTCACAAGTTACCACTGTTGACGGATTTTAAATGACATAATGCATGATGACAGTTATTAAAATGTCCTCTCGGCCCCAATTCTAGATGGTACACAGGTGGTGTTCAGCCAGGAAGGCTGGTCTCAGATCTGTTTTTATTATATAGCCAACTCCTACAACTCCAAGTTTGACACGTCAACTCCAAGATTGGCATGTCAACTCCAAGTTTGGCATTACAACTACCACAGCAGCTGGCTATACAGCACAAACATGTTGAAGGCCAGAGTAACATTTTTGGAGCTCAAATCAGTCTAACCTTTAAAGAGATAATTTGAGCATTTTGACAACTAGCATTAGCACAATGATTTGGTCATGATCAGCTAGCTGATCCCATAAACTTCCAGTCATTGAGCTAACGCTAATTAGAAATCGGTCGAGAAACTACCTTCAACTTCCTTTAAAAAGAGAGACATACAAATGGTATCCATGAATTAATCTGACTCTGGGTTACAAACAAAAATGGCTTAATTGACAAAATGTCTAACTATATAATATATAGTTATTCCATAGGAGATCGAATACCATTAACTATATAGTGCTCCCGAGTGGCGCAGCGGTCTAAGGCACTGCATCTCAGTGATTGAGACGTCACCACAGACACAACTGGCTGTGATCGGGAGTCCCATAGGGCGGTGCACAATTGGCCCAGGGTCGTCCAGGTTTGGCCGGTGTAGGCCGTCTTTGTAAATACGAATTTGTTCTTAACTGACTTGCCTAGTTAAATAAAAAATGGTATATAGTTATTCCATATGAGATTGAATACCACAATATATATAGTTATTCCATATGAGATTTAATACCATTAACTATATACCTTATAGTTATTCCATATGAGTTTTAATACCATTAACTATATACTATATAGTTATTCCATATAAGATTTAATACCACTAACTCTATAATAGCATTTCCTGTTATCAACCTCTTGCGTGATCTCCCGGACAACGTTTACAGCCTTTTCCCTGCCTGTACTGTTGCTTTGTTGGAGCCCCTGTGTGTGACCTTCTGCCTGCCCCTGGACCCAGCTACCTGCCTCCTCCTGTGTGTGACCTTCTGCCTGCCCCTGGACCCAGCTACCTGCCTCCTCCTGTGTGTGACCTTCTGCCTGCCCCTGGACCCAGCTACCTGCCTCCTCCTGTGTGTGACCTTCTGCCTGCCCCTGGACCCAGCTACCTGCCTCATCCTGTGTATGACCTTCTGCCTGCCCCTGGACCCAGCTACCTGCCCCCTCCTGTGTATGACCTGTGGACCCAGCTATGACCTTCTGCCTGCCCCTGGACCCAGCTACCTGCCCCTCCTGTGTGACCTTCTGCCTGCCCCTGGACCCAGCTACCTGCCTCCTCCTGTGTGTGACCTTCTGCCTGCCCCTGGACCCAGCTACCTGCCTCCTCCTGTGTATGACCTTCTGCCTGCCCCTGGACCCAGCTACCTGCCTCCTCCTGTGTATGACCTTCTGCCTGCCCCTGGACCCAGCTACCTGCCTCCTCCTGTGTGTGACCTTCTGCCTGCCCCTGGACCCAGCTACCTGCCTCCTCCTGTGTATGACCTTCTGCCTGCCCCTGGACCCAGCTACCTGCCTCCTCCTGTGTGTGACCTTCTGCCTGCCCCTGGACCCAGCTACCTGCCTCCTCCTGTGTATGACCTTCTGCCTGCCCCTGGACCTGCTACCTGCCTCATCCTGTGTATGACCTTCTGCCTGCCCCTGGACCCAGCTACCTGCCTCCTCCTGTGTGTGACCTTCTGCCTGCCCCTGGACCCAGCTACCTGCCTCATCCTGTGTATGACCTTCTGCCTGCCCCTGGACCCAGCTACCTGCCTCCTCCTGTGTATGACCTTCTGCCTGCCCCTGGACCCAGCTACCTGCCTCCTCCTGTGTATGACCTTCTGCCTGCCCCTGGACCCAGCTACCTGCCTCCTCCTGTGTATGACCTTCTGCCTGCCCCTGGACCCAGCTACCTGCCTCCTCCTGTGTATGACCTTCTGCCTGTCCCTGGACCCAGCTACCTGCCTCCTCCTGTGTATGACCTTCTGCCTGTCCCTGGACCCAGCTACCTGCCTCCTCCTGTGTATGACCTTCTGCCTGCCCCTGGACCCAGCTACCTGCCTCCTCCTGTGGTCCTTTACAAAAAAACACCTGCTGCGCCCTGTGCTTGAAACCAGCTCTCTGTCTCCCATCGTGTTCATTACAATAATACATCACTATTCCATATGAGATTGAATACCATTAACTATATAATATATAGTTATTCCATATGAGATTGAAATACTATTAACTATGTTATATAGCATTATTCCATATGAGATTGAATACCACTAACTACAGTATACAATATAGAGTTATCATAAAGGAGATGTAACTTCTCTGTCTCCCATCGTGTTCATTACAAAAATATATAGTTATTCCATATGAGATTGAAATACTATTAACTATGTTATATAGCGTTATTCCATATGAGATTGAATACCACCTACTACAGTATACAATATAGAGTTATCATAAAGGAGATGTAACTTCTCTGTCTTACCCGCTGTGTCTCTACAGGCAGTGGGGAACGTAAGCTAAATCAAGACAAACATTTAAATTAGTCTAACGTGCATATACAGTATATATTGGACATAGCTCTGTATAGTTAAGCAGTAAGGCACGAGGAGGTGTGGTATATGGCCAATATACCATGGCTAAGAGCTGTTCTTACGCACGACTCAACTCGGAGTGCCTGGACACAGCCCTTAGCCATGGTTTATTAGCCATATACCAAGTACATTATTGCTGTTATAAACTGGTTACCAATATAATTAGAGCAGTAAAAATACCTGTTTTGTCATACCTGTAATATACCACAACTGTCAGCAAATCAGCATTCAGGGCTCAAACTAACCAATTCCTGTGTGGTGCAACGGTCTAAGACACTGCATCTCTAATGCTAGAGGTGTCACTGCAGACCCTGGTTTGATCCCGGGCTGTATCACAACTGGCCGTGATAGTGAGTCCCATAGGGAGCCGCACAATTGGCCCAGCATTGTTCTGGTTAGGGGAGGCCGGGGTAGGCCGTCATTGTAAATAAGAATTTGTTCTTAACTGACTTGCCTAGTTAAATAAATATAATACTAACTATTTAATATATAGTTATCATAAAGGACATGTTATCTCCTCGGCCATACCATCTGTATCTCTACAGGCAGTGGGCCATGAGGAAGAGATGTGTCCATTCATGTGGATAATCGCCCCATTGGAAGCACATGAGGGCCTTGAACTCAGCCATTACATAAAAGACAATGTTCTAATGTCAAAGGTCACCAAAGGACACACAGGTCTGTCAGGCCGTGGATCCCTGTTAACCTGATTGGGCTTAATTGCACTCATTAAGAGAGCACCACATATTTAATATGGCTATCATCTCCTACTATAATTATGGCGGGTAGTGGTGTGTGATGCTATTGTATTTCAATGGATTGCTTGAAGAGATTCTTGGGTATGGGGTATGTCAATGTGGTGTGAACAATTCACTGGTATTGTTTTCTGTTGTTGTGAGGACTTAATGATGCCATTTTCACAACACAAAAAGGTGTAATGTCACACACACACACCACAGCTGTGCTCCCAATCCACAGAGACAGAGAATGGATGCATAAGTAAATGTGTGGTCTCAGCTTGGCTGGTTGGCTGCCGTGGCGAGCTGACACTGAGTACTTGACACCACGCCACGTTTTCACACAAACCAATTTCATGCCACGATCCCCCCACAGTCCTGTTTTGCATCCCCCTATAAAACCCTTTTCCACATGGCAGCACAAAGCTTTGATCCCCTGATTAGGCACCTGCTATGGCGATCCATGTGACGCCTCTAACTACCTTCACCTGACCGCTGTTGTTTTATACAATTGGCTATGAGACAATTATGGCGCAGAAAATCTTTTTTCCACCTCAAAATTTTGCCTGGAACTACACACTAAGGGTAGCCTAGTGGTTAGAGCGTTGGACTAGTAACCGGAAGGTTGCGAGTTCAAGGTCGCGAGTTCAAACCCCTGAGCTGACAAGGTACAAATCTGTCGTTCTGCCCCTGAACAGGCAGTTAACCCACTGTTCCTAGGCTGTCATTGAAAATAAGAATTTGTTCTTAACTGACATGCCTGGTTAAATAAAGGTAAAATAAAATTTAAAAAAATAATATACATGCCTAATTATCAGTGCTGGGAAGCTAATCCAAAAATATAGTTTACCAAGCTGCCAATTATTTCACACTGGAAAAAGTCGAGTTACACTAAGGCTACCCTTAGAAAAATATATTTTACTTAACTGAAGTTACTTTGAAAATGTAGTTCACTACATACATACTACTTAAAAAAGTATCACATGTAAATCTGAAATGTCATAAACTACAAATTGCAAGAATAGATCACTTCTGGGTCATATGTTAACAGAATGTGTAATTTAGCCTATTAAACACAAAAACAATGTTTCAAGTGAGAATTAGGGAGGTCTGATGCCGAGAAAAAAAAAGGAAATTATTGCCTACTTCTTTTTGCGAAAAACAGTAGTGTGTAGTTCCAGTAGTTAGCTACACCACTACATGATAAAACATTAGTGTGTAGTTCCAGTAGTTAGCTACACCGCTACATGGTAAAACAGTAGTGTGTAGTTCCAGTAGTTAGCTACACCGTTACATGGTAAAACAGTAGTGTGTAGTTCCAGTAGTTAGCTACACCGTTACATGGTAAAACAGTAGTGTGTAGTTCCAGTAGTTAGCTACACCGCTACATGGTAAAACAGTAGTGTGTAGTTCCAGTAGTTAGCTACACCGTTACATGGTAAAACAGTAGTGTGTAGTTCCAGTAGTTAGCTACACTGCTACATGGTAAAACAGTAGTGTGTAGTTCCAGTAGTTAGCTACACCGCTACATGGTAAAACAGTAGTGTGTAGTTCCAGTAGTTAGCTACATGGTAAAACAGTAGTGTGTAGTTCCAGTAGTTACTCCGCTACATGGTAAAACAGTAGTGTGTAGTTCCAGTAGTTACTCCGCTACATGGTAAAACAGTAGTGTGTAGTTCCAGTAGTTAGCTACACCGCTACATGGTAAAACAGTAGTGTGTAGTTCCAGTAGTTAGCTATACCGCAACATGGTAAAACAGTAGTGTGTAGTTCGAGTAGTTAGCTACACCGCTACATGGCAAAGAAAGTAATTAACTACTGAAAACACTACCAATGTTTGAATTTAGTTCTACCACCAAGCTACTGCAAAATGTTCTTAAATTACTAATTTAACTACATCTAGTTCACTACTCCCCAACACGGCTAATTATTCATTTGTTTTCATTGCAACAATGATATGCAATATAATTGTTTTATCCAATGTAACAGCGCTACCAAAACCATATCATCTTTGAACTCTGCATCAGAACATTCAATTATGTCATCCCATTCTAATGTACAGTATATGGCCCTCAGTCTTCCATTACCAATAGGAGATTTTGAATGCATCATAAGATGTTGACATACCTGTCCAGGTCTGGCACTCTCACAAAGGTAGGTCTCATACTCGATGGCGAAGACAGGCGCGTTGTCATTGATGTCCGTCACTGTGATCAGAACTACACCCTTTCCCACTTGCAATGGGTCCACTGGGGGGAAACAAAGGAACAAGTGGTCAAGGATAAGCACAACCAAATTCCCTGGTCTATAACCATGTGTCAATTCAATTACAAAAAATATATATATTTAAAAAATGCATGTATCTGGCAGTGGAGGCTCCTCAGAGGAGGAAGGGGAGGACCATCCTCCTCCGTGGCATTTCATAAAAATGTAAATAGTGAAACACTAAAAAAGTATTTTTAGTAGTAAAACTATACTATATATATATATTCATATGTCACCAAATAATGTATTAAAATACACTGTTTTGCAATGAAGGTAAACAGTAACTTCAACAGCACTGTCTGGGGCATGTTCATGTTCTGCCCTACAACATCAAGTTCCTTTACCTGATTCCTCCACACACCGGTATTAGCGTGTCTTAAAAGAACTTGATGGAGCTACAAGTTCAGAGACTTGGAACAAAA